>NC_092708.1:397222412-397517412 GCF_047496885.1 Scyliorhinus torazame | reverse complement strand
AGACCCCGCTCCTGGGAGACCCCGCTCCTGGGAGACCCCGTTCCCGGGAGACCCCGTTCTGGCAGACACCTCTCCTGGGAGACCCCGCTCCTGGGAGACCCCGCTCCTGGGAGACCCCGCTCCCGGGAGACCCCGTTCTGGCAGACACCTCTCCCGGGAGACCCCGTTCCTGGGAGACCCCGTTCCTGGGAGACCCCGCTCCCGGGAGACCCCGTTCTGGCAGACACCTCTCCTGGGAGACCCCGCTCCTGGGAGACCCCGCTCCTGGGAGACCCCGCTCCTGGGAGACCCCGTTCCCGGGAGACCCCGTTCTGGCAGACACCTCTCCTGGGAGACCCCGCTCCTGGGAGACCCCGCTCCTGGGAGACCCCGCTCCTGGGAGACCCCGTTCCCGGGAGACCCCGCTCCTGGGAGACCCCGCTCCTGGGAGACCCCGCTCCCGGGAGACCCCGTTCCTGGGAGACCCCGTTCCTGGGAGACCCCGTTCCTGGGAGACCCCGCTCCTGGGAGACCCCGCTCCGGACAGACACCTCTCCTGGGAGACCCCGTTCCCGGGAGACCCCGTTCCCGGGAGACCCCGCTCCTGGGAGACCCCGCTCCGGACAGACACCTCTCCTGGGAGACCCCGTTCCTGGGAGACCCCGTTCCTGGGAGACCCCGTTCCTGGGAGACCCCGCTCCTGGGCGACCCCGCTCCGGACAGACACCTCTCCTGGGAGACCCCGCTCCTGGGAGACCCCGCTCCTGGGAGACCCCGCTCCTGGGAGACCCCGTTCCTGGGAGACCCCGCTCCTGGGAGACCCCGCTCCTGGGAGACCCCGTTCCTGGGAGACCCCGCTCCTGGGAGACCCCGCTCCTGGGCGACCCCGCTCCGGACAGACACCTCTCCTGGGAGACCCCGCTCCTGGGCGACCCCGCTCCGGACAGACACCTCTCCTGGGAGACCCTGCTCCCGGGATCTCCCTGGCTCGCAACATCTCGCGAGATTCAATGCAATCTCCCGAAACGTTATGATGTGCATCCTGCCACAATGAGCGGGATCACTTTTTGGAAAATGTGCATATGAACGAGGCAGTAAGCCTCACTCTAATGTGCAGATTCCCGAGCTCCCCACTGTACAAAACAGGGCTCAGTGCAGCCTCGGGCCACGTTCCTCGTTCAGGCCCCTTTTGTTTTTTTTTCTTTTACTTTTAAATTTTAGAGTACCCAATTCATTTTATTCAACTAAGGGGCAATTTATCGAGGCCAATCCACCTACCCTGCACATCTTTGGGTTGTGGGGGTGAAACCCACGCAGTCACGGGGAGAATGTGCAAACTCCACACGGACAGTGACCCAGGACCGGGATTCGAACCCGGGTCCTTGGCGCCGTGAGGCAGCAGTGCTAACCCACTGCCCCACCGTGCTGCCCGCAGGCCCCTCAGTTAACGCTAGTCGCCATGATCTAACTCAAAGGGAGAACATAGAGGAGGGGCTGAATGGACTCCGGTTACAGGTTCTCTCTGTCAAACACGCACAATGTCTTGGAGTCGCTGTGAGCGCCACCTGACAACAGACCAGATACTCACAGTATGAGGACATTGAAGAGAAGCAAGGGGGGAGCATTGGTTCTCGTTGCCCTGTCACAGGCCCGGATTCCCCAGGTGGACAGATTGAGGGTCAGGCCTGAGGAACTCGCTGGGCCCTGTGTCTCTGAGTCTCGGTGGACACAGCTGAGGTCCCTGTCTCTGGAGATGTAAACAGCAGTAACGGCCACGTTATCAGACATCAGAGTAAACTGGCAAGGTTGCCACACAAGCACACACCATCTCTGCCAAATCGAGCATCGGGGCCCACCTGCGGGTCCAAACTGCAGAAGAGTGATCACCGATTATACGCTGACACTCCCATCCCCGTACTGAGGGGATGCTGCACTGTCAGAGGGTCAGTACTGAGGGAGTGCTGCACTGTCAGAGGGTCAGTACTGAGGGAGTGCTGCACTGTCAGAGGGTCAGTACTGAGGGAGTGCCGCATTGTCAGAGGGTCAGTACTGAGGGAGTGCTGCACTGTCAGAGGATCAGTACTGAGGGAGTGCCGCATTGTCAGAGGGTCAGTACTGAGGGAGTGCTGCACTGTCAGAGGGTCAGTACTGAGGGAGTGCAGCACTGTCAGAGGGTCAGTACTGAGGGAGTGCCGCATTGTCAGAGGGTCAGTACTGAGGGAGTGCTGCACTGTCAGAGGGTCAGTACTGAGGGAGTGCAGCACTGTCAGAGGGTCAGTACTGAGGGAGTGCCGCATTGTCAGAGGGTCTGTACTGAGGGAGTGCCGCACTGTCAGAGGGTCAGTACTGAGGGAGTGCCGCATTGTCAGAGGGTCTGTACTGAGGGAGTGCCGCACTGTCAGAGGGTCAGTACTGAGGGAGCGCAGCACTGTCAGAGGGTCTGTACTGAGGGAGTGCCGCACTGTCAGAGGGTCTGTACTGAGGGAGTGCCGCGCTGTCAGAGGGTCTGTACTGAGGGAGTGCTGCACTGTCGGAGGGTCAGTACTGAGGGAGTGCCGCATTGTCAGAGGGTCTGTACTGAGGGAGTGCCGCACTGTCAGAGGATCAGTACTGAGGGAGTGCTGCACTGTCAGAGGGTCAGTACTGAGGGAGCGCCGCACTGTCAGAGGGTCAGTACTGAGGGAGTGCCGCACTGTCAGAGGCTCAGTACTGAGGGAGTGCTGCACTGTCAGAGGGTCAGTACTGAGGGAGTGCCGCACTGTCAGAGGGTCAGTACTGAGGGAGTGCCGCACTGTCAGAGGGTCAGTACTGAGGGAGTGCGGCACTGTCAGAGGGTCAGTACTGAGGGAGTGCCGCACTGTCAGAGGGTCAGTACTGAGGGAGTGCTGCACTGTCAGAGGGTCAGTACTGAGGGAGTGCTGCACTGTCAGAGGGTCAGGACTGAGGGAGTGCCGCACTGTCAGAGGGTCAGTACTGAGGGAGTGCCGCACTGTCAGAGGGTCAGTACTGAGGGAGTGCTGCACTGTCAGAGGGTCAGTACTGAGGGAGTGCGGCACTGTCAGAGGCTCAGTACTGAGGGAGTGCCGCACTGTCAGAGGGTCAGTACTGAGGGAGTGCTTCACTGTCAGAGGGTCAGTACTGAGGGAGTGCCGCACTGTCAGAGGGTCAGTACTGAGGGAGTGCTGCACTGTCAGAAGGTCAGTACTGAGGGAGTGCTGCACTATCAGAGGGTCAGTACTGAGGGAGTGCTGCACTGTCAGAAGGTCAGTACTGAGGGAGTGCTGCACTGTCAGAGGGTCAGTACTGAGGGAGTGCTGCACTGTTGGACGTTTTGATCAATTGAGGACCTGTCTACCACATCTGGTGGGTGTATCGATCCTGTCTCCATGATATTGATGTCGACTGAGGGACGTCATTCAGGGGATTTGGTCAATATTTTCGTGCTCAACAGATTAATGTATTTAAAAAATTAATTTATGTGGTGTGGGCGTCGCTGCTTAGGCTAACATATATTACCCATCCTTTCTGAAGGTGGTGATGAGTTCCGTTCTTGAAGCGCTGCGGTCCCTGCAGGTTCGATTCCTGTGCCTGGGATCTTGCTCGACCTCACTGCCGTGTCCCAGAGATTACAGCAGTGTCTGGATTGGCAATGAGGCAACGGAATTCAGACGTGCTTCTCTTACATTTCTTCAAATTGTTCCCTGGGCTCTCAATCTCAGGCACTGAAACTCTCCCTGCAGAGGATTGTCTACCTGCAAAGTGATTGGCTGGGACGAGCACACGCAGCCTGACACAGATTCGGACCGAAATGTTCCCCAACCAGAGGTCCGCACAGCAGACAGACCGGGAACGCCAGGACGCACTCACCTGTCCAGAATGAGGTCCGGGGCGAAGAGCAGCTTCCCAGGATATTCGATTGATCTCCACATCAAACCCACCATTAACACCTCCAACCAGCAACACTCCAGGAGCTGCACCTGCTCGTGGAGATCGAGTTCAAGAAAACCTGCCAAAGTTAACACAGCATCAGACATTCAGTCCATTACACTGACAGGTGGATATCACAGTACCGCGGGGTTAGATACAGAGCAAAGCTCCCTCTACACTGTCCCCATCAAACACTCCCAGGACAGGTACAGCACGGGGTTAGATACAGAGTAAAGCTCCCTCTACACTGTCCCCATCAAACACTCCCAGGACAGGTACAGCATGGGGTTAGATACAGAGTAAAGCTCCCTCTACACTGTCCCCATCAAACACTCCCAGGACAGGTACAGCACGGGCTTAGATACAGAGTAAAGCTCCCTCTACACTGTCCCCATCAAACACTCCCAGGACAGGTACAGCACGGGGTTAGATACAGAGTAAAGCTCCCTCTACACTGTCCCCATCAAACACTCCCAGAACAGGTACAGCACGGGCTTAGATACAGAGTAAAGCTCCTTCTACACTGTCCCCATCAAACACTCCCAGAACAGGTACAGCACGGGGAAAGATACAGAGTAAAGCTCCCTCTACACTTTCCCCATCAAACACTCCCAGGACAGGTACAGCACAGGGTTAGATACAGAGTAAAGCTCCCTCAACACTGTCCCCACCAAACACTCCCCGGACTGGCACAGCACAGGGCTAGATATAGAGTAAAGCTCCCTCTACACTGGCCAAATCAAACACTCCCAGGACAGGTACAGCACGGGCTTAGATACAGAGTAAAGCTCCCTCTGCACTGTGCCCATCAAACACTCCCAGGACAGGTTCAGCACGGAGTTAGATACAGAGTAAAGCTCCCTCTACACTGTCCCCATCAAACACTCCCAGGACATGTACAGCACAGTATTAGATACAGAGTAAAGCTCCCTCTACACTGTCCCCATCAAACACTCCCAGGACAGGTACAGCACGGGGTTAGATACAGAGTAAAGCTCCCTCTACACTGTCCCCATCAAACACTCCCAGGACATTTACAGCACAGTATTAGATACAGAGTAAAGCTCCCTCTACACTGTCCCCAATCAACACTCCCAGGACAGGTACAGCACGGGCTTAGATACAGAGTAAAGCTCCTTCTACACTGTCTCCATCAAACACTCCCAGGACAGGTCCAGCACGGGCTTAGATACAGAGTAAAGCTCCCTCTACATTGTCCCCATCAAACACTGCCAGGACAGGTACAGCACGGGGTTGGATACAGAGTAAAGCTCCGTCTATTCTGTCCCCAAACATTCCCAGGACTGGTATCGCACGGGATTAGATTCAGAGTAAGGCTCCCTCTACACTGTCCCCATTAAAGACTCCCAGGTCAGGTACAGCACGGGATTAGATTCAGAGTGAAGCTCCCTCTACACTGTCTCCATCAAACACTCCCATGTCAGGTACAGCACGGGGTTAGATACAGAGTAAAGCTCCCTCTACACTGTCCCCATCAAACTCTCCCAGGACAGGTACAGCACGGGGTTAGATACAGAGTAAAGCTCCCTCTACACTGTCCCCATCAAATGCTCCCAGGACAGGTACAGCACGGGGTTAGATACAGTGTAAAGATCCCTCTACACTGTCCCCATCAAACACTCCCAGGACAGGTACAGCACGGGGTTAGATACAGTGTAAAGCTCCCTCTACACTGTCCCCATCAAACACTCCCAGGACTGGTACAGCACAGGGTTAGATATAGAGTAAAGCTCCCTCTACACTGACCCCATCAAACACTCCCAGAACAGGTATAGCACGGGCTTAGATACAGAGTAAAGCTCCTTCTACACTGTCCCCATCAAACACTCCCAGGACAGGTACAGCACGGGGATAGATACAGAGTAAAGCTCCCTCTACACTGTCCCCATCAAACACTCCCAGAACAGGTACAGCACGGGGAAAGATACAGAGTAAAGCTCCCTCTACACTTTCCCCATCAAACACTCCCAGGACAGGTACAGCACAGGGTTAGATACAGAGTAAAGCTCCCTCAACACTGTCCCCATCATACACTTCAAGACAGGTACAGCACGGGGATAGATACAGAGTAAAGCTTCCTCTGTACTGTCCCCATCAAACACTCCCAGGGCAGATACAGCATGGGGTTAGATACAGAGTAAAGCTTCCTCTGTACTGTCCCCATCAAACACTCCCAGGACAGGTACAGCATGGCGTTAGATACAGAGCAAAGTTCCCTCCACACTGTCCATATCAAACACTCGCAGGACATGTACAGCACGGGGTTAGATACAGAGTAAAGCTCCCTCTACACTGTCCCCCATCAAACACTCCCAGGACAGGTACAGCAGAGGGTTAGATACAGAGTAAAGCTCCCTCAACACTGTCCCCATCAAACACTCCCAGGACAGGTACAGCACAGGGCTAGATATAGAGTAAAGCTCCCTCTACACTGACCCCATCAAACACTCCCAGGACAGGTACAGCACGGGCTTAGATACAGAGTAAAGCTCCCTCTGCACTGTGCCCATCAAAGACTCCCAGGTCAGGTACAGCACGGGGTTAGATACAGAGTAAAGCTCCCTCTACACTGTCCCCATCAAACACTCCCAGGACAGGTACAGCACAGGGTTAGATACAGAGTAAAGCTCCCTCAACACTGTCCCCATCAAACACTCCCAGGACAGGTACAGCACAGGGCTAGATATAGAGTAAAGCTCCCTCTACACTGTCCCCATCAAACACTCCCAGGACATGTACAGCACAGTATTAGATACAGAGTAAAGCTCCCTCTACACTGTCCTCATCAAACGCTCCCAGGACAGGTACAGCACGGGGTTAGATACAGAGTAAAGCTCCCTTTACACTGTCCCCATCAAACACTCCCAGGACATGTACAGCATAGTATTAGATACAGAGTAAAGCTTTGGGGGGGTTAAACTAATGCAGCAGGGGCATGGGAACCTGGATTGTAGTTTTAGGGTAAGGGAGAATGAGAGTATAGAGGTCAGGAGCACAGATTTGACGTCGCAGGAGCGGGCCAGTGTTCAGGTAGGTGGTTTGAAGTGTGTCTACTTCAATGCCAGGAGTATACGAAATAAGGTAGGGGAGCTGGCAGCATGGGTTGGTACCTGGGACTTCGATGTTGTGGCCATTTCGGAGACATGGATAGAGCAGGGACAGGAATGGATGTTGCAGGATCCGGTGTTTAGGTGTTTTAGTAAGCTCAGAGAAGGAGGCAAAAGAGGGGGAGGTGTGGCGCTGCTAGTCAAGAGCAGTATTACGGTGGCAGAGAGGATGCTAGATGGGGACTCATCTTCCGAGGTAGTATGGGCTGAGGTTAGAAACATGAAAGGAGAGGTCACCCTGTTGGGAGTCTTCTATAGGCCTCCAAATAGTTCTAGGGATGTAGAGGAAAGGATGGCGAGGATGATCCTGGATAAGAGCGAAAGTAACAGAGTAGTTATTATGGGAGACTTTAACTTTCCAAATATTGACTGGAAGAGATATAGTTCGAGTACATTAGATGGGTCGTTTTTTGTACAGTGTGTGCAGGAGGGTTTCCTGACACAATATGTTGACAGGCCAACAAGAGGCGAGGCCACGTTGGATTTGGTTTTGGGTAATGAACCAGGCCAGGTGTTGGATTTGGAGGTAGGTGAGCACTTTGGGGACAGTGACCACAATTCGGTGACGTTTACGTTAATGATGGAAAGGGATAAGTATACACCGCAGGGCAAGAGTTATAGCTGGGGGAAGGGCAATTATGATGCCATTAGATGTGACTTGGGGGGGATAAGGTGGAGAAGTAGGCTGCAAGTGTTGGGCACACTGGATAAGTGGAGCGTGTTCAAGGATCAGCTACTGCGTGTTCTTAATAAGTATGTACCGGTCAGGCAGGGAGGAAGGCGTCGAGCGAGGGAACCGTGGTTTACCAAAGAAGTGAAATCTCTTGTTAAGAGGAAGAAGGAGGCCTATGTGAAGATGAGGTGTGAAGTTTCAGTTGGGGCGATGGATAGTTACAAGGTAGCGAGGAAGGATCTAAAGAGAGAGCTAAGACGAGCAAGGAGGGGACATGAGAAGTATTTGGCAGGTAGGATCAAGGAAAACCCAAAAGCTTTCTATAGGTATGTCAGGAATAAGCGAATGACTAGGGAAAGAGTAGGACCAGTCAAGGACAGGGATGGGAAGTTGTGTGTGGAGTCTGAAGAGATAGGCGAGATACTAAATGAATATTTTTCGTCAGTATTCACTCAGGAAAAAGATAATGTTGTGGAGGAGAATGCTGAGACCCAGGCTAATAGAATAGATGGCATTGAGGTACGTAGGGAAGAGGTGTTGGCAATTCTGGACAGGCTGAAAATAGATAAGTCCCCGGGTCCTGATGGGATTTATCCTAGGATTCTCTGGGAGGCCAGGGAAGAGATTGCTGGACCTTTGGCTTTGATTTTTATGTCATCATTGGCTACAGGAATAGTGCCAGAGGACTGGAGGACAGCAAATGTGGTCCCTTTGTTCAAAAAGGGGAGCAGAGACAACCCCGGCAACTATAGACCGGTGAGCCTCACGTCTGTAGTGGGTAAAGTCTTGGAGGGGATTATAAGAGACAAGATTTATAATCATCTAGATAGGAATAATATGATCAGGGATAGTCAGCATGGCTTTGTGAAGGGTAGGTCATGCCTCACAAACCTTATCGAGTTCGTTGAGAAGGTGACTGAACAGGTAGACGAGGGTAGAGCAGTTGATGTGGTGTATATGGATTTCAGCAAAGCGTTTGATAAGGTTCCCCATGGTAGGCTATTGCAGAAAATACGGAGGCTGGGGATTGAGGGTGATTTAGAGATGTGGATCAGAAATTGGCTAGCTGAAAGAAGACAGAGGGTGGTGGTTGATGGGAAATGTTCAGAATGGAGTTCAGTAACAAGTGGAGTACCACAAGGATCTGTTCTGGGGCCGTTGCTGTTTGTCATTTTTATCAATGACCTAGAGGAAGGCGCAGAAGGGTGGGTGAGTAAATTTGCAGACGATACTAAAGTCGGTGATGTTGTCGATAGTGTGGATGGATGTAGCAGGTTACAAAGGGATATAGGTAAGCTGCAGAGCTGGGCTGAGAGGTGGCAAATGGAGTTTAATGTAGAGAAGTGTGAGGTGATTCACTTTGGAAGGAATAACAGGAATGCGGAATATTTGGCTAATGGTAAAGTTCTTGGAAGTGTGGATGAGCAGAGGGATCTAGGTGTCCATGTACATAGATCCCTGAAAGTTGCCACCCAGGTTGATAGGGTTGTGAAGAAGGCCTATGGAGTGTTGGCCTTTATTGGTAGAGGGATTGAGTTCCGGAGTCAGGAGGTCATGTTGCAGCTGTACAGAACTCTGGTACGGCCGCATTTGGAGTATTGCATACAGTTCTGGTCACCGCATTATAGGAAGGACGTGGAGGCTTTGGAGCGGGTGCAGAGGAGATTTACCAGGATATTTCCTGGTATGGAGGGAAAATCTTATGAGGAAAGGCTGACGGACTTGAGGTTGTTTTCGTTGGAGAGAAGAAGGTTAAGAGGAGACTTAATAGAGGCATACAAAATGATCAGGGGGTTGCATAGGGTGGACAGTGAGAGCCTTCTCCCGCGGATGGAAATGGCTGGCACGAGGGGACATAGCTTTAAACTGAGGGGTAATAGATATAGGACAGAGGTCAGAGGTAGGTTCTTTACGCAAAGAGTAGTGAGGCCATGGAATGCCCTACCTGCTACAGTAGTGAACTCGCCAACATTAAGGGCATTTAAAAGTTTATTGGACAAACATATGGATGATAATGGCATAGTGTAGGTTAGATGGCTTTTGTTTCGGTGCAACATTGTGGGCCGAAGGGCCTGTACTGCGCTGTATCGATCTATGTTCTATGTTCTATGTACACTGTCCCCATCAAACACTCCCAGGACAGGTACAGCACGGGCTTAGATACAGGGTAAAGCTCCTTCTACACTGTCTCCATCAAACACTCCCAGGACAGGTAAAGCACGGGGTTAGATAGAGTAAAGCTCCCTCGACACTGTCCCCATCAAACACTCCCAGGACTGGTACAGCACAGGGTTAGATATAGAGTAAAGCTCCCTCTACATTGACCCCATCAAACACTCCCAGGACAGGTACAGCACGGGCTTAGATACAGAGTAAAGCTCCCTCTGCACTGTGCCCATCAAACACTCCCAGGTCAGGTACAGCACGGGGATACATACAGAGTAAAGCTCCTTCGACACTATCCCCATCAAACACTCCCAGGACATGTACAGCACGGGGTTAGATACAGAGTAAAGCTCCTTCTACACTGTCCCCATCAAACACTCCCAGGACAGGTACAGCACGGGCTTACATACAGAGTAAAGCTCCTTCTACACTGTCTCCATCAAACACTCCCAGGACAGGTACAGCACGGGGTTAGATACAGAGTAAAGCTCCTTCTACACTGTCTCCATCAAACACTCCCAGGGCAGGTACAGCACGGGGTTAGATACAGAGTAAAGCTCCTTCTACACTGTCTCCATCAAACACTCCCAGGACAGGTACAGCACGGGGTTAGATACAGAGTAAAGCTCCCTCTACATTGTCCCCATCAAACACTCCCAGGACAGATACAGCACGGGGTTAGATACAGAGTAAAGCTCCTTCTACACTGTATCCATCAAACACTCCCAGGACAGATACAGCACGGGGTTAGATACAGAGTAAAGCTCCCTCCACATTGTCCCCATCAAACACTCCCAGGACAGGTACAGCACGGGGTTAGATACAGAGTAAAGCTCCCTCTACACTGTCCCCATCAAACACTCCCAGGACAGGTACAGCACGGGCTTACATACAGAGTAAAGCTCCTTCTACACTGTCTCCATCAAACACTCCCAGGACAGGTACAGCACGGGGTTAGATACAGAGTAAAGCTCCTTCTACACTGTCTCCATCAAACACTCCCAGGGCAGGTACAGCACGGGGTTAGATACAGAGTAAAGCTCCCTCCACATTGTCCCCATCAAACACTCCCAGGACAGGTACAGCACGGGGTTAGATACAGAGTAAAGCTCTCTCTACACTGTCCCCATCAAACACTCCCAAGACAAGTACAGCACGGGGTTAGATACAGAGTAAAGCTCCCTCTACACTGTCCCCATCAAACACTCCCAGGACAGGTACAGCACGGGGCAAGATACAGAGTAAAGCTCCGTCTATTCTGTCCCCATCAAACATTCCCAGGACAGGTACAGCACGGGGTTAGATACAGAGTAAAGCTCCCTCTACACTGTCCCCATCAAACACTCCCAGGACATGTACTGCACAGTATTAGATACAGAGTAAAGCTCCCTCTACACTGTCCCCATCAAACACTCCCAGGACATGTACTGCACAGTATTAGATACAGAGTAAAGCTCCCTCTACACTGTCCCCATCAAATACTCCCTGGACAGGTACAGCACGGGGTTAGATACAGAGTAAAACTCACTCAACACTGTCCCCATCATACACTTCAAGACAGGTACAGCACGGGGTTAGATACAGAGTAAAGCTTCCTCTGTACTGTCCACAACAAACACTCCCAGGACAGGTACAGCATGGCATTAGATACAGAGCAAAGTTCCCTCCACACTGTCCATATCAAACACTCCCAGGACAGGTACAGCAAGGTGTTAGATACAGAGTAAATCACACTCTACACTGTCCCCATCAAACACACCCAGGACAGGTACAGCACAGGGTAAGATGCACGGGGATAGATACAGAGTAAATCTCCCTCTACACTATCCCCATCAAACACTCCCAGGACAGATACAGCACGGGGTTAGATACAGTGTAAAGCACCCTCTACACTGTCCCCATCAAACACTCCCAGGACAGATACGGCACGGGGTTAGATACAGAGTAAAGCTTCCTCTGTACTGTCTCCATCAAACACTCCCAGGACAGGTACAGCACAGGGTTAGATATAGAGTAAAGCTCCCTCTACACTGACCCCATCAAACACTCCCAGGACAGGTACAGCACGGGCTTAGATACAGAGTAAAGCTCGCTCTGCACTGTGCCCATCAAACTCTCCCAGGACAGGTACAGCATGGGGTTAGATACAGAGTAAAGCTCCCCTACACTGTCCCCATCAAACATTCCCAGGAAAGGTACAGCACGGGGTTAGGTACAGAGTAAAGCTCCCTCTACACTGTCCCCATCAAACACTCCCAGGACAGGTACAGCACGGGCTTAGATACAGAGTAAAGCACCCTCTACACTGTCCCCATCAAATACTCCCTGGACAGGTACAGCACGGGGTTAGATACAGAGTAAAGCTCCCTCCACACTGTCCCTGTGGTGTTGGGTGCTCTGGTGCACAGATGAGCCAACACAGTAGTATGTGGTACAACTCTATTTTATTATAACTCTTATAATACAGTTCGTTCTGGATACTCTGCACGTGCTGTCTCCCTGAGTGTGTTTGGTAACAGATGTGTCCTGGTTCTCCTCTGCAGCTAATACTGACCACCGGGGGTCGTGTCTGTGCTTTTATATCTTTCTGTCATTGGTTGTGGTGTTGTGTGTTCTGATTTGTCTGTTGGTGTGTCTATCATGATGTGTGTGTTTGAATATCATGACATCCCCCCTTTTTACAAAGATATGTGCCTACGTGGTTATAAATATAATTATGTCGTGAGTGCATCGAAGAGTGTGTGTGTGTGTTATGTACAGCGTGTGTTTATGACGTAACTATTTACATGGGGCGATGTCGGGTGCGTCACACTAACAAGGTTGTACCATAACAAAACTTGGATGCGAGAGAAAAAAAAAAAAACTTGAACATTGGTCTGGTCAGACGATATCTGTAACAATAAACAACAACAGGTTATAATACAGAAGTGTTTGACTTTTTGAACGTATGAACAGCGTTATAAGTCCAGTCTAATGGGTGACCGCCTCAAGAATGGGCTGGTCCTCAAGCCGGTTCAGCTGTGGAGATTTGGGGTCACACTGGTTCACCTTGGACTGTTGGAGGTGATGCTGTTGCCGAAGTCTCTACTTTACCATTTGTTGTACTTCGTGCAGTGCTTGGTTTTTTTCATTCGTGCAAATATAACATTCAACATCTTTGTTAGTGGTGCCTTGGCTGTGGTTTGGTTCTGGTGGCGATGGAAGGGGCATGATCCGTGGCATCTCCACGAAGTCATCCTTGGGAACCAGTGGAGGATCCGGCGTGTGCGTACGGTTCAGTTGCGAGCGTGGAAGGCGGCGCAAAGCTCGCTGATTGCGCCTACGCACCAATCCATCCGCCCTGCATGCCAGGAACAAGGTGGAGTCTTTTTCTTTTTATGTTTGTGGTGGACGGCATCTTGTAGCCGATGGGTCGTTGCCATCGAAGTAGCACCATCACTAATATCATGCAAGGCGATGACTGTGCCAGATGTGGAAGTTGGCCGAGACCGTGTACGCTGGTTCCGGCCACCTGCTGTGCCGGAAGGGCGACTCCGCAGAGAAACGTCGAAGCATGTCGCCTTGGAGAGAGAATTGTTGCTCGCATCAACGTCTGGCGATGGCGCGAATTGGTGTGTCCATCTTGGACCGCCGGTGCTGGTTGCCACTGCCGACCCAGTGGGACTGCCACGCGATCCATTCCCTGTCGCCGTGGCATCCGCCGTCACCCTGAGCGTGCCATCACCGAGGCCGCGACACCGCCCGTCCGGAGCAAGGTCTGGCGTGCGCGAATCAGAGTCGGCGCTTGGCTGCTCCCCATCTGGAGTCCGGTCTGCCTTCCGTCGATGCCCCCCGTCCGGAGTCCCAACAGGTTCACTGGAGGCAGCCGAGATTCCTTGAAGCTGCACTTCTGGAGTCGGAACATGCAGGAATGCACCAACCAGTGGAGAGGGTCGAGCCATCGAGGGTGGAAGCGGTGCGCTGCCACCGCAGTCGTCAGTGGTCCCACCGTGATCGTCGAGTGCCTCGGTACGCACTAGGCGAGGTCTGTCACCTTGCACCTTTTGCATGGGAAGTGGGATGCTGTCGTCACTCGTCTCACATCCCGTGGATAGATCCTCATTAGCAGCTTGCTGTTCACTAGGGTTGGGTAAATTGTCAGAGTTTTCATCTGGTGGTGCACACCATGTCGGTGGACTGTCATTGTCTTGCCGTTGTCCTTCATTTGGGCTTTTCTTCTTTGGAATTTTAAATCTTCCCCCAGACATTGCAGAACCTTGTTTATTACCCCCAAATTCTCCCATAGGTATGGTCTCGAATATAGGATCCAATGTTTCTATCGACATTGTACTATTTTCCAAAGAACATTCCGTTTCACTTTTCTTCTCAGGTGCCTCATATGTATCTTTGTCTAATGTACATGCCTTCATGGTCTCTGGGTCTGATTTTGCTGGGACTGGCATGGTCACAGTCTCTCTTTTACTGTTCTCAATTGCCCACATTATACTCCCCATACATAACTGCTTAATCACTGGGGTTAGTGTGGTACAATGGATAATCGGGTCGACCTTATCTGCATCTTCACCATTAGTGGAAAGCACACTTGGTTCACTTGAAACTGCTGTGGGTTTTAAATTCGTTATCTGGCTACTCGATGTCGGTGTCCTCAGGATTCTTGCTCCAATGTTCTGCTCAATAATCAGTGGAGCGTGTATAGGTTCAATGCAATTAATGTTCCCCTCAAGGTTTGAAGAGTCATTACTGACTAACTGCTGGTCTCCGAAGTTGGGATTTTGCGGTGTTGTGTTGAAGGGAGACATTTGTCCCTGTTGTAGATATGATTCAGGTTGTGTTATTTCCATTACCTGAGGATCAATGTCTTGTCCATTTTTTCGATCCGTACTAAAACACTGGCAATTCTCAGTCTGCTCCTTGCAAGTTAAACATTCAATTAATTTCGTTAGCAAATCCTCAGCATCCTTCTGTGGCTGTGCAGCATTATTAATCTCTGTTCGGCTATAATGATCCTGAAGGTCAGCGCATAAACCTTTTTTCTTCGGGCTTGGACGAGGCGATTCCTTTGGCTTGTCTTCAGTTGGGCTTGAACAGTCTTCAGCGCTGTGCCCTTCATTGTAGCATGAGAGACCGTCATGTTCATGCTGCTGTGTAGTGGAGCATGGTAGGCTGTTATAGCGTTCTTGCTGTTCACGTGAGCATGGCAGACTTGCATCGTCTGCCGCTGGTTGGTCAGGAGAGGTTGCTAGACCCTCATGGTCTTGTTCCTGCAAGGACTGCGCTCTGGAGTCTTGCGTTCCTTCCATCGTGGAGTCCGTCCACGAGCTCTCTGTGGAGGCTTGTGACACTGGAGTCACTTCTTGTTCGTGCAAGGACTGCGCTCTGGAGTCTTGCGTTGCTTCTATCGTGGAGGCTGTCCACGAGCTCTCTGTGGAGGCTTGTGACACTGGAGTCACTTCTTGTTCGTGCAAGGACTGCGCTCTGGAGTCTTGCGTTGCTTCTATCGTGGAGGCTGTCCACGAGCTCTCTGTGGAGGCTTGTGACACTGGAGTCACTTCTTGTCCGTGCAAGGACTGCGCTCTGGAGTCTTGCATTTCTGCAATTGTGGAGTCTGTCCACGAGCTTGCTGTGGAAGCTTGTGACACTGGAGTCACTTCTGGTTCATGCGAGGACTGCGCTCTGGAGTCTTGCATGTCTTCTTTCATAGAGTCGGGAACGTTGAGCGGGACGTGGACCACGCTCTGTGTGGCAGCAGGGCACTCTCCGTGTGCTTGCACCGCTCCCTGTCCGTTAATGTCAGGCTGCAGCATCATCCGGTACTGATAAGTTGGAACGTCATATCTGCTGGATTGAAGATCCTCAAATCCGAAAAATGAATCCGCATCTGCGTCGGATTCAATGTGGGGGCCGCCAATGTGCAACACGAAAGGTTCGTCCGAGTCATAGTCATATAGGACCACGGAGCTATCATTGGGCTCGTGAGGTCCGGAAACACTGTAAAAATCGTCATCGAAGTATTCAAGGTCGGAATCATCGGCTTGTGCGTAGGTAACTGCTTGTCGGAGGGTTCTTCGGAGGTCAAATTCATCTCCTGGGTCAATTTGCGGCACTGTGCTGTCATTCCAGGTGAGGGAAGGTTGTTTTACAGCTTTAACAGATTTTTGTTTTTTTGATTTGGGACGTTTCCCTTTTAAATTGGATTTGGGACATTTCCCCTTTAAATTGGTGCAGTCTGGGGCCTCTGACATCCTGACGCTCGGTATGTAGCACGTAGGAAGCGACTGCGCATGCTCAGATCGCCGTTCCTGTACCGATGGCCGTTTTCTTGACTGCGCATGCGCAGTGTCTCGCGCATGCGCAAACGAAACTTCCGGTTCTGCGCACTGCTCGCGCAACTGTGCTAGCGTTATACCTTTAGCAAGATGGCCGCCGACCTCGACCCAGCCTTCTCTCAGGCCCGGGATTTTGGCTTCTGGGAATTCGGGCTCCGGGATCCCAGCCACGAGGTGAGTACTGCAGCTTTTCTTACCTTTACTTGCCGATTGGATTGCGTTTTCTTCACAGTACTTGGCGAATTTGTCCAGGACTGCCTGGTAATCGTACCTTTGCTGCCTCCTGAAGAACCTGAACCTTGCGAAGATTTCTCTTGCCCTTGCACCGGCAATGGTGAGGAGAAATTCAATTTTTTCGCTATCATCCAGGTCTTGGAGTTCAGCTGCCACCAGGAACAATTCGAACATTTGCCGGAATCGCCGCCAGTTTTCGCGGAGGTCGCCGTAGCACTGGAGCGGCTGCGGAACCGGGAGCTCTATCATTTTGCCTGGGCACTGCTGGTTGTCTGTGTACACTGAGGTATGCCGGCAGGTATCGATCCACTCCTGTACCATGTGGTGTTGGGTGCTCTGGTGCACAGATGAGCCAACACAGTTGTATGTGGTACAACTCTATTTTATTTTAACTCTTATAATACAGTTCGTTCTGGATACTCTGCACGTGCTGTCTCCCTGAGTGTGTTTGGTAACAGATGTGTCCTGGTTCTCCTCTGCAGCTAATACTGACCACCGGGGGTCGTGTCTGTGCTTTTATATCTTTCTGTCATTGGTTGTGGTGTTGTGTGTTCTGATTTGTCTGTTGGTGTGTCTATCATGATGTGTGTGTTTGAATATCATGACAGTCCCCATCAAATACTCCCTGGACAGGTACAGCACAGGGTTAGATACAGAGCAAAGCTCCCTCTGTACTGTCCCCATCAAACACTCCCAGGACAGGTACAGCACAGGGTTAGATACAGAGTAAAGCTTCCTCTGTACTGTCCCCATCAAACACTCCCAGGACAGGTACAGCACGGGGTTAGATACAGAGCAAAGTTCCCTCCACACTGTCCATATCAAACACTCCCAGGATAGGTACAGCACGGGGTTAGATACAGAGTAAATCACCCTCTACACTGTCCCCATCAAACACACCCAGGACAGGTACAGCACAGGGTAAGATGCACGGGGATAGATACAGAGTAAATCTCCCTCTACACTATCCCCATCAAACAATCCCAGGACAGGTACAGCACGGGGTTAGATACAGAGTAAAGCTCCCTGTACACTGTCCCCATCAAACACTCCCAGGACAGGTACAGCACGGGGTTAGATACAGAGTAAAGCTCCCTCTACACTGTCCCCATCAAACACTCCCAGGACAGGTACAGCACGGGGTTAGATACAGAGTAAAGCTCCCTCTACACTGTCCCCATCAAACACTCCCAGGACAGGTACAGCACGGGGTTAGATACAGAGTAAAGCTCCCTCTACACTGTCCCCATCAAACACTCCCAGGACAGGTACAGCACGGGGTTAGATACAGAGTAAAGCTCCCTCTACACTGTCCCCATCAAACACACCCAGGACAGGTACAGCACGGGGTTAGGTACAGATTAAACTCCCTCCAAACTGTCCCGATCAAACACTCCCAGGACAGGTACAGCACGGGGTTAGATACAGAGTAAAGCTCCCTCTACACTCTCCCAATCAAACACTCCCAGGACAGATACAGCGCTGGGTTAGATACAGAGTAAAGCTCCCTCTACACTGTCTCCATGAAACACTCCCAGGACAGGTACAACACAGGGTTAGATACAGAGTTAAGCTCCCTTGACACTCTCCCCATCAAACACTCCCAGGACAGGTGCAGCACGGGGTTAGATACAGAGTAAAGCTCCCTCTACACTGTCCCCATCAAACACTCCCAGGACAGGTACAGCACGGGGTTAGATACAGAGTAAATCTCCCTCTACACTGTCCCCATCAAACACTCCCAGGACAGGTACAGCACGGGGTTAGATACAGAGTAAAGCTCCCTCTACACTGTCCCCATCAAACACTCCCAGGACAGGTACAGCACGGGGTTAGATACAGAGTAAAGCTCCCTCTACACTGTCCCCATCAAACACTCCCAGGATAGGTACAGCACGGGGTTAGATACAGAGTAAAGCTCCCTCTACACTGTCCCCATCAAACACTCCCAGGACAGGTACAGCACGGGGTTAGATACAGAGTAAAGCTCCCTCTACACTGTCCCCATCAAACACTCCCAGGACAGGTACAGCACGGGGTTAGATACAGAGTAAAGCTCCCTCTACACTGTCCCCATCAAACACTCCCAGGACAGGTACAGCACGGGGTTAGATACAGAGTAAAGCTCCCTCTACACTGTCCCCATCAAACACTCCCAGGACAGGTACAGCACGGGGTTAGATACAGAGTAAAGCTCCCACTACACTGTCTCCATCAAACACTTCCTGGGCAGGTACAGCACGGGGTTAGATACAGACTAAAGCTCCCTCCTGACTGTCCCCATCAAACACTCCCAGGACAGGTACAGCACGGGGTTAGATACAGAGTAAAGCTCCCTCTAGACTGTCCCCATCAAACACTCCCAGGACAGGTACAGCACGGGGTTAGATACAGAGTAAAGCTCCCTCTAGACTGTCCCCATCAAACACTCCCAGGACAGGTACAGCATGGGGTTAGATACAGAGTAAAGCTCCCTCTAGACTGTCCCCATCAAACACTCCCAGGACAGGTACAGCACGGGGTTAGATACAGAGTAAAGCTCCCTCTAGACTGTCCCCATCAAACACTCCCAGGACAGATACAGCGCTGGGTTAGATACAGAGTAAAGCTCCCTCTACATTGTCTCCATCAAACACTCCCAGGACAGGTACAACACAGGGTTAGATACAGAGTAAAGCTCCCTCGACACTCTCCCCATCAAACACTCCCAGTACAGGTGCAGCACGGGGTTAGATACAGAGTAAAGCTCCCTCGACACTGTCCCCATCAAACACTCCCAGGACAGGTACAGCACGGGGTTCGATACAGAGTAAAGCTCCCTCTACACTGTCCCCATCAAACACTCCCAGGACAGGTACAGCACGGGGTTAGATACAGAGTAAAGCTCCCTCTACACTGTCCCCATCAAACACTCCCAGGACAGGTACAGCACGGGGTTAGATACAGAGTAAAGCTCCCTCTACACTGTCCCCATCAAACACTCCCAGGACAGGTACAGCACGGGGTTATATACAGAGTAAAGCTCCCTCTACACTGTCCCCATCAAACACTCCCAGGACAGGTACAGCACGGGGTTAGATACAGAGTAAAGCTCCCTCTACACTGTCCCCATCAAACACTCCCAGGACAGGTACAGCACGGGGTTAGATACAGAGTAAAGCTCCCTCTAGACTGTCCCCATCAAACACTCCCAGGACAGGTACAGCACGGGGTTAGATACAGAGTAAAGCTCCCTCTAGACTGTCCCCATCAAACACTCCCAGGACAGGTACAGCACGGGGTTAGATACAGAGTAAAGCTCCCTCTAGACTGTCCCCATCAAACACTCCCAGGACAGGTACAGCATGGGGTTAGATACAGAGTAAAGCTCCCTCGACACTGTCCCCATCAAACACTCCCAGGACAGGTACAGCACGGGGTTAGATACAGAGTAAAGCTCCCTCTACACTGTCCCCATCAAACACTCCCAGGACAGGTACAGCACGGGGTTAGATACAGAGTAAAAGCTCCCTCTACACTGGCCCCATCAAACACTCCCAGGACAGGTACAGCACGGGGTTAGATACAGAGTAAAGCTCCCTCTAGACTGTCCCCATCAAACACTCCCAGGACAGGTACAGCACGGGGTTAGATACAGAGTAAAGCTCCCTCTACACTGTCCCCATCAAACACTCCCAGGACAGGTACAGCACGGGATTAGATACAGAGTAAAGCTCCCTCTACACTGTCCCCATCAAACATTCCCAGGACAGGTACAGCACGGGGTTAGATACAGAGTAAAGCTCCCTCTACACTGTCCCCATCAAACATTCCCAGGACAGGTACAGCACGGGGTTAGGTCCAGAGTAAAGCTCCCTCTACAATTTATCAAAGCATGTTTGAGCTCTGGCCTCAGAACGTCACCGGTGTGAAGCTGCCATTTCTGAATTATCAGGATGAATGTTTACCTGGAACTTTCTTGGCCCACGCGATCATGTGAACGAGCTCCCTGTCGGCCAGGTTGGTCAGGGACATCATCATGGAGGCCTCGGTGTAGGGCTTGTTTGGGTGTTTTAACGAGTACACATTGGGAGGTTCGGCCTCCAGCAGGGAGCTGAGCAGCCTCTCAGGAGCCAGCTGGCTGAGGCAGTTGTCGCTGATGTTGGTGAGCTCACTTTCCATGATCCTCTTCCCTCGGTTACCGTGCTGGGCGTGAGGGCTGGACAGGCGGTTCTGTCGTGTCAAACGGTAGCTACAGCGATCCCTCCTCGTGTCTGCCATGAGGGAGAGAGAGAGGGAGGAGACACTTTAGGAACATATGTGAATGTGTTTATTGTACCTCACACAGGCCCTCTTTTTTCCTTTGATCCCTGGCCCCATTAGGCCCAGCCCTAGCTCCACCCGTACGGGAGCTGCTCTTCCTCATGCTTCAGACACTTGGAGAAGGTTTGATTGAAACCCAGTGTGGTATTATCATAACTGTAAGAACTGCAAGGGTTAATGAAGTGTCTAGATTAGCCACTAGAGGGAGCTGCAGTTACACTATATAAGGCAGTGATGCTAAGCCTTGTGGGAGATGTGTGCAGGAGTTAGCTAGAGAGTCAGAAATACAAATCGTGTGAGTGAGAGCAGATTATAGTTTATATCAGTATTAAGATTAGCTTTGGAGTGCAGTTTAAATGTTAATAATCAAGTGAATTCTTTAGGAATACGTGTTGAATTCAAATTAGTGTTAATAAATTTATAGCTTTGTTTAAGTTCAGGCTATATTGTGGTCTTTGTGAACCCTACACCAACCATCCTGAAATAAGCAGAACAAAGGACATCCCACCGAGCTTCTTGCTGAACTATTTCAAAGGGCAGTTATGTGTTCACCATGCTGGTTTGAAGCCTGGTGTCACGTATAGTCCCAGACTGGATAAGGACAGCAGCGTTTCCTCCTGAAAGGACATTAATGTTTGAGTTGGATTTTTACAACAATCTGATTATTGGATTGCACCCAATTGCGAGGTACGGAATGTTCCACTTTAACGTTCTTCTGTCTGAAGTCCCGACCCCCACTATCCACACACCACAGTTGACCTGAATTGCTGCTGTCCATATGTTCACTCGCACCAAGTTGACCCCCCCCCCCCCCCCCCCCCCCCCCGCCCGACCATTCGGCTCATTGACAAACTTTGGCCCCTGGTCCAACAAGCCCTTGGTTTTAAATTTCTCAATCCCCCGCGGCTTTGCCTCCCCCTTATCTCTGTAATCTCCTCCAGTCCTACACCTCTCGGAGATCTCTGCACTAATCCTGGTTTCTTCAGCATCCCCCATTTTAATCGCACAACGTTGGCGGCTTTGTCTTCAGCTGCTTAACCTCTGGGACTCACCCCTGAAGCTTTGCACCTCATTGGGACTCCCTCATTGGGACTCCCTCCTAAAACTCTGCACCTCACCTTTCTCCTTTAAGACTCGCCTTAAAACCTATCCTGTCTTTACTGGGGTGAAGTTGCCTTGTCTGAAGTCTGAAAGGCGCTGTATAAATGCAGGTTCTTCCCTTACTACTTTGACTAATGTTTTGGTCACCTGCCGCATTTATTGCGTGGTTCGGGGTCAGTTCGGGGCGGCACAGTGGTTAGCACAGTTGCTTCACAGCTCCAGAGTTCCAGATTCAATTCCCAGCTTGCTCACTGTCTGTGCGGAGTCTGCACGTTCTCCCCGTGTCTGAGCTGGTTTCCTCCGGGTGCTCCGGTTTCCTCCCACAGTCCCGAAAGACAAGTCCTCCCACTAACCCCCCCCACCACTAACCCCCCCCCACCACTAACCCCCCCAACACTCACCCACCACCACCAAACCCCCCCAGCACTAACCCCCCCACCCCCAAATCCCCCAACACCCCGCACCCCCACCACCAAACCCCCCCAGCACCCACCCCCCCACCAAACCCCCCATCACTAACCCCCCCAGCACCCACCCCCCCACCCCACCACAAACCCCCCACCACCAACCCCCCCACCACTAACCCCCCTCACCACCAAACCCCACCACCACCAACACCCCCACCACCAAATCCCCCACCACCAACTCCCCCCACCCCGACCACCAAAACCCCCCACCACCAAACCCCCCACCCCCACCACCAACCACCGCACCACCAAACCCCCCCACCCCCAAAACCCCCCACCACCAACCCCCACCACCACCAACCCCCCCACCCCCACCACCAACCCCCCCACCCCCACCACCAAACCCCCACCACCAAACCCCCCACCCCCAACCCCCCCCCAACCCCACCACTAACACCCCCACCACCAAACCCCCCCACCCCCAAACCCCCCAGCACCAACCTCCCGCCACCAAACCCCCCCACCACCAACCCCCACCACCAAACCCCCCACCACCAAACCCCCCACCGCCAAACCCCCCACCACCAAACTCCCCACCACCAAACCCCCCCCACCACCACCCCCCCACCACCAAACTCCCCACCCCCAACCCCCCCACCACCACCAAACCCCCCACCCCCAACCCCCCCAACCCCACCACCAAACCCCCCACCACCAAACCCCCCCACCCCCAAACCCCCCAGCACCAACCTCCCGCCACCAAACCCCCCCACCACCAACCCCCACCACCAAACCCCCCACCACCAAACCCCCCACCACCAAACCCCCCACCATCAAACTCCCCACCACCAAACACCCCC
Source organism: Scyliorhinus torazame (assembly GCF_047496885.1). Lineage (NCBI taxonomy): Eukaryota > Metazoa > Chordata > Chondrichthyes > Carcharhiniformes > Scyliorhinidae > Scyliorhinus > Scyliorhinus torazame. The sequence continues at coordinate 397,494,309 of NC_092708.1, read as the reverse complement.
ACCCCACCACCAACCCCCCCACCACCAACCCCCCCACCCCCCACCACCAAACCCCCCACCACCAAACCCCCCCACCACCAAAACCCCCCCACAACCAACCCCCCACCCCCACCCCCCCACCAAACCCCCCCCACCAAAGCACCCACCACCAAACCCCCCCACCCCATCCCCAACCCACCCCCCCCACCCCCAACCCCCCCCCCCCCCCCCCGTCACAATCTGGATTTCGCCCTCGCTGGGAGAGATCCAGATTTACATATTGAAGTGAGCCAAAAGGATTATTTAAATATATCAAGGCCCGATTCCCCGGGACCCTGGGAGACCCAGCCAGGATGCCGTTTAGTCCTGGTCCACACAAATGTGGGCCAGGTGCGAGGGCACCTAGGGGGGTTTTCCCAGGCCAGCGGAACCCTGGCTTTCCCACTGGCACCTGGGTACTTTGGCACTGCCACCTGGCATTCGGCCAGCGCCCGCCAGTGGCACGCAGGCAGCATCACCCAGGCATCTTGGCAATCCCACCCAATGTTCCTCACGTTCTGAGAGATCGCTCTGTACTGTGGAGGTGTGAGCTGTACCCAATGTCTGAGTCCGCTCGCAACGATGGTTTATCACCACCTCAGCATTTCAGCTCAATACTGACCCTCGATAACACCCCCAACATCTGATTCCTTTCATATTCACTGGCACTGGGCCTTGGTGGGCCTGTTCCACGTGGCAGTCGAGAGGCCCCAGATCTGGCTCAGTTTCCAGACAAATTATTTCCATCCTTCAAGTGGCAATCTCTGACTTTATTCAGTGTGAAGGGGCGCAGGGTAGCACAGAGGTTAGCACTGTTGCCTCACAGCTCCAGGGACCCGGGTTCGATTCCCGGCTTGGGTCACTGTTATAACCTGCCTACTGACGATTGGCTGGGGACTAATGACTATCCCACAATCCTATGGGAGTATGAACTTCCCCAATGAGGGGGGCGGAGAAACTCCTACTATAAATAAGCTGGCCAGTCCAGGAACCAGGAGGAAGGAGAAGGTAGCAAGGGAAGTTACTGCTACTGCTATGTATATATTGTTATAGTAAATAAACTTTATTATTTTGTATCCTTAAAACTCGTGCTGGATTCTTCGTGGCCCTTACAAAACTGGCGACGAAGGTTAAAGTGAATAGCTGTCTACACTGCTGAAGCCACCTCCCTGGATTTTTGTTGGATTACAGGTTGGAAGTTGTTTTCTATTATACCATGCCTCTGTTCGGATGTTTGGATGTTTTTGATGCTGCGCTGGAAAGCTGGAACCAGTACACACAACGGATGCGTTACTATTTCCGGGCAAACAATATCACCGAAAACGAGCGCCAGGTGGTCATATTGCTCACCGCCTGCGGGCCGCATACGTTTGGGGTGATTAGGAGCCTTACGTACCCAGCTGCGCCGGACACCAAAACGTTTGACGAACTTGTGAATATAGTGGGGCAACACTTTAACCCAACCCCGTCCACGATAGTCCAGCGTTACCGGTTTAATGCCGCTGAGAGGACCCCTGGAGAATCCCTTGCCGATTTTTTTATCCAGGCTACGCGGGATTGCGGAATACTGTGACTATGGTGAGACCTTGTCAGAAATGTTACGCGACTGTTTGGTTTGCGGTATTAACAATGCGGCCACCCAGAGAAAGTTGTTAGCGGAGCCAACATTGACTTTTCAACAGGCAATACAAATAGTCTTGTCCCGAGAGAGCGCAGAGCGAGGAGTACAGGAGCTACAGGGAATGGAAGTGCATGCCTTAGGGCGAAACCCTTTCCGCCCAAAAACGTCCGCCCGCACTCCTGCGGTACCTTGGGCGAGGCAACGACCAGACCGACGCCAGTGGCCATCGGACATTCCTCCCCGAAGGGAGCCTTCTCCAGAGCCAATGGATGAGGAGCCATGTCCGTGTCAGACTTGTAGGCGCCGACCCCGTCGCGGACGGCGGTCCTGGGGACGCCAGAGGCGCCGTCGTTCCGACCGAAACTGGGACCAGCCCAGGGGCCGTAACTGGGACCAGCCACGAGGCCGTACCTTCCATGTGGATGAACCTGCGGCGACCACTCCTGAGGACGTGGAGACGGAGGACGACTGCCTGCAGCTGCATTGTGTGGCAGCTCCCCGTGTGGCCCCCATTAAGGTGACAGTACGGGTCAATGGCCACCCGCTGGAGATGGAGTTGGATACTGGCGCAGCGGTCTCTGTGATCGCCCAGAGGACATTCGACCGCATCAAGCAGGGTATACAGACCCTTACACTAACTGACTCACAGGCCAGGTTGGCCACCTACACGGGGGAACCACTGGACATTGCAGGAACTACAATGACCCCTGTTGTCTATGGACGCCAGGAGGGGCGTTTCCCACTTATCGTGGTGCGTGGCCATGGGCCCAGCCTGTTGGGTCGGGACTGGTTGCGCCATTTGCGGTTGCAATGGCAGCACATCCTCCAAACAGTTTCTGGAGGGTTGACTGAGGTGCTAGGACGATACCCAGAGGTATTCCAGCCTGGTCTGGGGAAAATAAAAGGGGCCGTAGCCCGTATCCAAGCTGAACCAGGAGCCACACCGCGCTATTTCTGGGCGCGCCCAGTGCCTTACGCTTTGCTCGAGAAGGTAGAAGGGGAGCTCACTCGTTTGGAGAGTTTGGGTATTATCAGGCCCGTCCGTTTTGCTGACTGGGCAGCACCAATTGTACCAGTAATGAAGCCAGATGCCACAGTTCGCTTGTGTGGCGACTATAAACTTACAGTGAATACAGTTTCCCGACTCGACCGATACCCAATGCCTCGCATAGAGGATCTCTACGCGAAACTTGCAGGCGGACTCTCATTCACAAAATTAGATATGAGTCACGCCTACCTGCAGTTGGAGCTGGACCCTGCCTCCCGACCGTATGTAACAATTAACACACACCGGGGCCTGTATGAATATACACGGTTGCCCTTTGGAGTATCCTCTGCCTGCGCAATTTTTCAACGTGTTATGGAGGGCATTTTGAGAGGTTTACCACGTGTGGCTGTCTACCTAGATGACGTGTTGATTACAGGGACGTCGGAGCAAGAGCATTTGGAAAATCTGGAGGCTGTCCTTAGACGCCTTTCGGAGGCTGGAGTCCGTTTACGTCATACAAAGTGCGTATTTCAGGCAAAAGAAGTAGTCTACCTAGGTTATCGGGTGGACCGCGAGGGTCTGCACCCCGTCGCAGAGAAGGTGCGTGCGATTCAACATGCCCCCACCCCGACTGACACTTCGCATCTTCGTTCTTTTCTCGGTCTCGTAAACTATTACGGGAAGTTCCTCCCCAATCTGGCAACTACGCTGGCCCCCTTACACCCGCTGCTAAAGAAAAATCACACCTGGGTTTGGGGTCAGCCGCAAGAAACCGCTTTCCGGCGGGTAAAGCAACAATTGTCGTCGTCTGGGTTACTAACCCACTATGATCCGGGAAAGCCTTTGCTCGTCACATGTGATGCATCCCCGTATGGTATTGGGGCTGTCCTGTCCCACAAGATGGAGAACGGGGCCGAGCGACCGATAGCTTTCGCCTCCCGCACATTGACTGCAGCGGAGAAGAAGTACGCGCAGATCGAGAAGGAGGGCCTGGCAGTGGTTTTCGCGGTGAAACGCTTCCACCAGTATGTGTACGGCCGCCATTTCACTATCGTGACTGATCATAAGCCCCTGCTGGGACTCTTCAGAGAGGATAAGCCGATACCGCCCATTGCTTCTGCACGGATCCAGCGCTGGGCTTTGTTGCTTGCTGCATATGAGTATTCTCTGGAGCACAAACCAGGTACGCAGATAGCAAATGCCGGCGCACTGAGCCGATTGCCTTTATCGACCGGCCCCATGTCAACCCCCACGACCGGTGAGGTGGTCGCAACCCTAAATTTTATGGACACCTTGCCTGTCACGGCATCACAGATCCGTGAGTGGACCCAGACGGAGCCAGTCCTGTCAAAGGTTCGGCACATAGTCCTGTATGGTGGGCAGCATAGACAGCTCCCAGGCGAGTTACGGGCATTTTCCTCCAAGCTGTCAGAGTTCAGCGTGGAAGACGGCATCCTCTTGTGGGGGACGCGTGTGGTTGTCCCGGAAAAAGGCCAGGAGCTGATATTATCAGACTTGCACAATGGGCATCCGGGCGTGACCAAGATGAAAATGTTGGCCCGGAGTTATGTCTGGTGGCCAGGCCTCGACACCGACATTGAGAAGGTGGCCCAAAACTGCTCCATTTCCCAGGAGCATCAGAAGCTTCCGCCGGCCGCGCCCCTACATCACTGGGAATGGCCAGGGCGGCCTTGGGCACGCTTGCATGCAGATTTCGCAGGCCCTTTTCAGGGATCCATGTTCCTTCTACTAATTGACGCCCAGTCCAAATGGCTGGAGGTGCATAAGATGCAGGGGACAACGTCCTGCGCAACAATTGAAAAAATGCGTTTATCATTTAGCACGCATGGCCTCCCCGAGGTGCTGGTCACGGATAATGGCACTCCATTCACGAGTGAGGAGTTTGCTAGGTTTACAAAGATGAACGGCATCCGCCATATCCGCACTGCCCCTTACCACCCGGCTTCAAATGGGTTGGCAGAGCGTGCAGTGCAAACATTCAAAAGAGGCCTAAAGAAGCAGTCTTCCGGATCAATGGACACGAGACTGGCTCGCTTTTTGTTTACGTACAGGACCACCCCCCATACAGTGACTGGGGTAGCTCCCGCAGAACTCCTAATGGGCCGGAGACTTCGCACCCGCCTTAGTATGGTCTTCCCGGACATTGGCGCAAAGGTACGCCGCACACAAGTACGGCAGGGACCGGGGTTGTCTCAGCATCGTCCGATTCGGCAGTTTGCGCCCGGTGACCCAGTATTCGTGCGGAATTTTGCTGGTGGTGCGCAATGGGTTCCTGGGGTAATCTTTCGCCAAACGGGCCCTATATCGTACCAAGTGCAAGCCCAGGGTCGTCTCCAGCGAAAACATGTAGACCATGTCCGGTCCAGAAGATCATCCCCGCAAAAGATTCCCCGCCCCCGGAGCTCAGTTCAACAGCGGCAAAGACCAGAAACAAGGGAAGGTAGTCCTCCAAATCTTCCACTGGTGCCTCACTCAAAGCCTGCGCAGGTCATGACGGGACCGAATGGGGACAGAGACGCTGACATGACGGAGGCAGCAGACTCTGACTCCGAGATGGAGACACAGGATGAATCAGAGGGGGAATCCTCGGGTCCACAGGCCGTGGATGTACAACCGTGCCGTTCATCACGGAAGCGCCGGTCTCCGTCTCGTTATACGCCGCCTGATCCAGCGCCGCGTGCAAATGGCGTCCGGCCTGCGGCCAAACGAGTTCGACGCCTTCCTTCGCCAGGGTCTTCGGTGGATTCCTTGGACTTTGGGGGGGAGGGATGTTATAACCTGCCTACTTACGATTGGCTGGGGACTAATGATTATCCCACAATCCTATGGGAGTATGAACTTCCCCAATGAGGGGGGCGGAGAAACTCCTACTATAAATAAGCTGGCCAGTCCAGGAACCAGGAGGAAGGAGAAGGTAGCAAGGGAAGTTACTGCTACTGTTATGTATATATTGTTATAGTAAATAAACGTTATTATTTTGTATCCTTAAAACTCGTGCTGGATTCTTCGGGGCCCTTACAAAAGTCACTGTCTGTGCGGAGTCTGCACCTTCTCCCCGTGTCTGCGTGGGTTTCCTCCGGGTGCTCCGGTTTCCTCCCACAAGTCCCGGAAGACGTGCTTGTTTGGTGAATTGGACATTCTGAATTCTCCCTCAGTGTACCCGAACAGGGGCCGGAATGTGGCGACTAGGGGCTTTTCACAGTAACTTCATTGCAGTGTTAGTGGAAGCCTACTTGTGACAATAAAGATTACGATTATTTTTATTTCTCTGCAGTGCGTGTCACCTGTCACCGAGGGATATCGAAATCCTCCCGTGACTCCTCCTGCTCAGCTCCGCACTCCTTTCCATTCTTTACTTTTGTCTTGTTTCAGAGTTCAGCCAATCTGCCTTTGGCTTCAAGGTCCAGATCGTTTATAAACACTCCAGGGAAGGAGGTCTCGCCTGGGACCACCTCGGGGAGCTCACTGTGAACATGCTCCCAGGTTGATGCCAATTCCTGGGCCACCCACACTCAGGTTGCTATGGTTCAGTCAGTGGCTCACCTGCAGTAAAATACCTCCCTCAATCCCCCCCCCCCCCCCCCCCCCCACACACACACACACACTCCCTCCACACACACTCCCCCCACACACACTCCCTCCACACACACTCCCCCCACACACACTCCCTCCACACACACTCCCCCCACACACACTCCCCCCACACACACTCCCCCCACACACACTCCCTCCACACACACTCCCTCCACACACACTCCCTCCACACACACTCACTCCACACACACTCCCTCCACCCCACTCCGCACGCTGATGCAGAGGAACACAATCAACGTCTGACTGAAATCCAAATTCAGCTCTATCCCCATCAGGGTCCTTTTTTGCACAATCAGATCAAACCAGTCCAATTGAAAACACAACACCTCCCCCGGCATCGTAAACCGACTGTCCAATGTCTTTCTTTCAACAGAAATATTTTGTGGTTTCTTCAAAAATGGTTGATTTAACAGTGTCCCAGATTAACAGTTGAATGAAAGAAAGACCTCAGTACTGACCCTCTGACAGTGCGGCACTCCCTCAGTACTGACCCTCTGACAGTGCAGCACTCCCTCAGTACTGACCCTCTGACAGTGCTGCACTCCCTCAGTACTGATCCTCTGACAGTGCGGCACTCCCTCAGTACTGACCCTCTGACAGTGCAGCACTCCCTCAGTACTGACCCTCTGACAGTGCAGCACTCCCTCAGTACTGACCCTCTGACAGTGCAGCTCTCCCTGAGTACTGATCCTCTGACAGTGCGGCACTCCCTCAGTACTGACCCTCTGACAGTGCGGCTCTCCCTCAGTACTGACCCTCTGACAGTGCAGCACTCCCTCAGTACTGACCCTCTGACAGTGCGGCACTCCCTCAGTACTGACCCTCTGACATGCAGCACTCCCTCAGTACTGACCTTCTGACAGTGCAACACTCCCTCAGTACTGACCTTCTGACAGTGCGGCACTCCCTCAGTACTGACCTTCTGACAGTGCGGCACTCCCTCAGTACTGACCCTCTGACAGTGCGGCACTCCCTCAGTACTGACTCTCTGACAGTGCGGCACTCCCTCAGTACTGACCCTCTGACAGTGCGGCACTCCCTCAGTACTGACCCTCTGACAGTGCAGCACTCCCTCAGTACTGACCCTCTGACAGTGCAGCACTCCCTCAGTACTGACCTTCTGACAGTGCAACACTCCCTCAGTACTGACCTTCTGACAGTGCGGCACTCCCTCAGTACTGACCTTCTGACAGTGCGGCACTCCCTCAGTACTAACCCTCTGACAGTGCGGCACTCCCTCAGTACTAACCTCTGACAGTGCAGCACTCCCTCAGTACTGACCCTCTGACAGTGCGGCACTCCCTCAGTACTAACCTCTGACAGTGCAGCACTCCCTCAGTACTGACCCTCTGACAGTGCGGCACTCGCTCAGTACTGACCCTCTGACAGTGCAGCACTCCCTCAGTCCTGAGGGCGAAGTATCAAACGGCTGCTACCGGCTGTTGCATTGATAATGGCGGCTGAAAATATATATGAGGCTGTGTGGATCCTTCCTGCCAGAGGTGGCAGCAGTGAGCGGCTCACACACCCTGCAGGTGAACTTGACGTCAAGCACCTTTGCTCCGTGATTTGGTGACAATGGCACGATAATGTTGCTTCCATCTTCCAGCTGCTGACAAAAGGACTGTTTTTTTAAAAGCAAGGTCGGCAAATGTGGCGTGGCTCATGAAGGTAAGCCGGTTGGAAACAGGTAATAATAATAATCTTTATTAGTGTCACAAGTAGGCTGACATTAACACTGCAGTGAAGTTACTGCGAAAATCCCCCAGTCGCCACATTCCGGCCCCTGTTCGGGTCACAGAGGGAGAATTCAGAATGTCCAAATTACCTAACAAGCACGTCTTTCGGGACTATGGGAGGAAACCGGAGCACCCGGAGGAAACCCACGCAGACACGGGGAGAACATGCAGACTCCACACAGACAGTGACCCAAGCCAGGAATCGAACCCGGGACCCTGGAGCTATGAAGCAACAGTGCTAACTACTGTGCTACCGTGTCGTGGTGGTCTAGTGGCGAACAGGTAATGGTGGTGTAGTGGTGAACGGGTGATGGTGGTGAAGTGGTGAACAGGTAATGGTGATGAAGTGGTGAATGGGTAATAATGGTGTAGTGGTGAATGGGTGATGGTGGTGTAGTGGTGAATGGGTGATGGTGGTGTAGTGGTGAACGGGTAATGGTGTGTAGTGGTGAACGGGTAATGATGGTGTAGTGGTGAATGGTGATGGTGGTGTAGTAGTGAACGGGTAATGATGGTGTAGTGGTGAATGGGTAATGATGCTGTAGTGGTGAATGGGTAATGGTGGTGTAGTGGTGAACAGGTAATGGTGGTGTCATGGTGAACATGTAATGGTGATGTAGTGGTGAACGGGTAATGATGGTGTAGTGGTGAACGGGTAATGATGGTGTAGTGGTGAACGGGAGATGGTGGTGTTGTGGTGAACGGGTCATGTTGGTGTAGTGGTGAATGGTGATGTTGGTGTAGTGGTGAACGGGTGATGTTGATGCAGTGGTGAACGGGTGATGTTCGTGCAGTGGTGAACGGGTGATGTTGGTGTAGTGGTGAACGGGTGATGTTGGTGTAGTGGTGAACGGGTGATGTTGGTGCAGTGGTGAATGGGTAATGGTGGTGTAGTGGTGAACGGGTGATGTTGGTGTAGTGGTGAACGGGTAATGTTGGTGTAGTGGTGAACGGGTGATGTTGGTGTAGTGGTGAACGGGTGATGTTGGTGTAGTGGTGAACGGGTAATGGTGGTGTAGTGGTGAATGGGTGATGGTGGTGTAGTGGTGAATGGGTGATGGTGGTGTAGTGGTGAACGGGTAATGGTGTGTAGTGGTGAACGGGTAATGATGGTGTAGTGGTGAATGGTGATGGTGGTGTAGTAGTGAACGGGTAATGATGGTATAGTGGTGAATGGGTAATGATGCTGTAGTGGTGAATGGGTAATGGTGGTGTAGTGGTGAACAGGTAATGGTGGTGCCATGGTGAACATGTAATGGTGATGTAGTGGTGAATGGTGAACGGGTGATGTTGGTGTAGTGGTGAACGGGTAATGGTGGTGTAGTGGTGAATGGGTGATGGTGGTGTAGTGGTGAATGGGTGATGGTGGTGTAGTGGTGAACGGGTAATGGTGTGTAGTGGTGAACGGGTAATGATGGTGTAGTGGTGAATGGTGATGTTGGTGTAGTGGTGAACGGGTAATGATGGTGTAGTGGTGAACGGGTAATGTTGGTGCAGTGGTGAACGGGTGATAATGGTGTAGTGGTGAACGGGTAATGGTGGTGTAGTGGTGAATGGTGATGTTGGTGTAGTGGTAAACGGGTAATGGTGGTGTAGTGGTGAATGGTGATGTTGGTGTAGTGGTGAACGGGTGATGTTGATGCAGTGGTGAACGGGTGATGTTGGTGCAGTGGTGAACGGGTAATGGTGGTGTAGTGGTGAACGGGTGATGTTGGTGTAGTGGTGAACGGGTAATGTTGGTGTAGTGGTGAACGGGTGATGTTGGTGTAGTGGTGAACGGGTGATGTTGGTGTAGTGGTGAACGGGTAATGGTGGTGTAGTGGTGAACGGGTGATGGTGGTGTAGTGGTGAACGGGTGATGGTGGTGTAGTGGTGAACGGGTAATGTTGGTGTAGTGGTGAACGGGTAATGTTGGTGTAGTGGTGAACGGGTGATGGTGGTGTAGTGGTGAACGGGTAATGTTGGTGTAGTGGTGAATGGGTGATGTTGGTGCAGTGGTGAACGGGTGATGGTGGTGTAGTGGTGAACAGGTAATGTTGGTGTAGTGGTGAACGGGTGATGGTGGTGTAGTGGTGAACGGGTAATGTTGGTGTAGTGGTGAACGGGTGATGATGGTGTAGTGGTGAATGGGTGATGTTGGTGTAGTGGTGAACGGGTGATGATGGTGTAGTGGTGAACGGGTAATGGTGGTGTAGTGGTGAACGGGTAATGGTGGTGTAGTGGTGAACGGGTGATTATGGTGTAGTGGTGAACGGGTAATGGTGGTGTAGTGGTGAATGGTGATGTTGGTGTAGTGGTGAACGGGTAATGGTGGTGTAGTGGTGAATGGTGATGTTGGTGTAGTGGTGAACGGGTTATGTTGGTGCAGTGGTGAACGGGTGATGTTGGTGCAGTGGTGAACGGGTGATGGTGGTGTAGTGGTGAACGGGTGATGTTGGTGTAGTGGTGAACGGGTGATGGTGGTGTAGTGGTGAACGGGTGATGATGGTGTAGTGGTGAATGGGTGATGTTGGTGTAGTGGTGAACGGGTGATGGCGGTGTAGTGGTGAACGGGTGATGGTGTAGTGGTGAACGGGTGATGTTGGTGTGGTGGTGAACGGGTGATGTTGGTGTAGTGGTGAACGGGTGATGTTGGTGCAGTGGTGAACGTGTAATGGTGGTGTAGTGGTGAACGGGTGATGTTGGTGTAGTGGTGAACGGGTAATGTTGGTGTAGTGGTGAACGGGTGATGTTGGTGTAGTGGTGAACGGGAGATGTTGGTGTAGTGGTGAACGGGTGATGTTGGTGTAGTGTTGAACGGGTGATGTTGGTGTAGTGGTGAACGGGTGATGTTGATGTAGTGGTGAATGGGTGATGTTGGTGTAGTGGTGAACGGGTGATGATGGTGTAGTGGTGAACGGGTGATGATGGTGTAGTGGTGAACGGGTAACGTTGGTGTAGTGGTGAATGGGTGATGTTGGTGTAGTGGTGAACGGGTGATGGTGGTGTAGTGGTGAACGGGTGATGATGGTGTAGTGGTGAACGGGTAACGTTGGTGTAGTGGTGAATGGGTGATGTTGGTGTAGTGGTGAATGGGTGATGTTGGTGTAGTGGTGAACGGGTAATGTTGGTGTAGTGGTGAACGGGTGATGATGGTGTAGTGGTGAACGGGTAACGTTGGTGCAGTGGTGAATGGGTGATGTTGGTGTAGTGGTGAACGGGTGATGGTGGTGTAGTGGTGAACGGGTAACGTTGGTGTAGTGGTGAACGGGTGATGGTGGTGTAGTGGTGAACGGGTAACGTTGGTGTAGTGGTGAACGGGTGATGGTGGTGTAGTGGTGAACGGGTAATGGTGGTGTAGTGGTGAACGGGTGATGTTGGTGTAGTGGTGAACGGGTGATGTTGGTGTAGTGGTGAACGGGTGATGTTGGTGTAGTGGTGAACGGGTGATGTTGGTGTAGTGGTGAACGGGTGATGGTGGTGTAGTGGTGAACGGGTGATGGTGGTGTAGTGGTGAACGGGTGATGTTGGTGTAGTGGTGAACGGGTGATGTTGGTGTAGTGGTGAACGGGTGATGTTGGTGTAGTGGTGAACGGGTGATGATGGTGTAGTGGTGAACGGGTGATGTTGGTGTAGTGGTGAACGGGTGATGGTGGTGTAGTGGTGAACGGGTGATGTTGGTGCAGTGGTGAATGGGTGATGGTGGTGTAGTGGTGAACGGGTGATGGTGGTGTAGTGGTGAACGGGTGATGTTGGTGTAGTGGTGAACGGGTGATGTTGGTGTAGTGGTGAACGGGTGATGTTGGTGTAGTGGTGAACAGGTGATGTTGGTGTAGTGGTGAACGGGTGATGTTGGTGTAGTGGTGAATGGGTGATGGTGGTGTAGTGGTGAACGGGTGATGTTGGTGCAGTGGTGAACGGGTAATGTTGGTGCAGTGGTGAACGGGTGATGTTGGTGCAGTGGTGAACGGGTAATGTTGGTGGAGTGGTGAACGGGTGATGGTGGTGTAGTGGTGAATGGGTAATCTTTCTGGGGCATCAGTTTGGTAAAGAAGTTGCCAACAGGCAATGGAATGTGATTGTGGAGGAAGAGGATTGAGTGATATGGAGAGAGGATGGGTGGGTAGTTGGAGTTCGGGGTTGGAGTAGACTATTCGGTCCAATGAGCTGCCCAATCATTGACACAGATCCTGGCTGGATCTGGGTGAGAACCTCAATTCCACTTTCCTGTGGGCACCCAATAACCTGTGACCCCCTTGTCTGTCAAAAACCCTGAATATATTCAGTGACCCAGACTGCACGGCAGAATTCCGCACATTAACGACCGCCTGCGAGAGAAACATCCTTCCTCATCGAGGGAATGAGCGTTGCCGACGTTGGAGGATTGAGGGAAAGGGGTGCCTGTCACCATTAGCTGCAGGGTCTGTCAATAAAATTCCAGTGAAATGGAAAACATTAACAAGCATTTGTCCGAAACTAAGCCTTTTACGAATGAGAACTATTTTGTTCCAGTTTGTGGGCCAGTTTTGAGGGGGGGGGAAGATACTTTCTCGTGAACGGGGGGAGGGGGGGGGGGGGAGGTCAGGACAATGATCTGCTATTGAACCATTAGTTTCCAAATACAGATCAGCTGCTGACTCAGTGGAGCAAAGCCCGGAGCAGAAAGAGTCAATGACTGGAATAAGACTTCCGGTTGCGACGATGACCAGCTAAGCCGCACGTTTCGGCACCTCCCGTTTCAACGGACCTTTGGGCTCTTATCGGGAGCCCCAACGGAAATGTTTTACGGCCAAACCCAGTGTGAGGTGACAAAGGAAGAAGTCCCCCCGGGTGTGGATGGAAGGGAGCGACAGCAGTGTCCGGATTGCGGAGGATCCTCTGGAGCAGCGGCAGGGAAGAGAAGGGAGAAGCAAGATGGCGGCCGAGGGAGCCCAGATGGTAAGGGGCCCGGAACAGCAGGAGTTCCTCCGACGATGTGTGGAGGAGCTCCAGAAAGAGGTGCTGGCGCCGATGTTACTGGCAATCGAGGGACTGAAGGAAACACAAAAGGTCCAGGCGATGGAACTCCGTGGAGTGAAGACAAAGGCAGCCGAGAACGAAGACGAGATACAGGGCCTGGTGGTAAAAACGGAGACGCACGAGGCACTACATAAGAGGTACATAGAAAGGCTGGAAGCCCTGGAGAACAGAGCGAGGAGGAAGAACCTACGGATTTTAGGTCTCCCCGAAGGGACAGAGGGAGCTGATGCTGGGGCGTATGTGAGTACGATGCTCCATACTCTAATGGGGGCTGAGGCCCCAACGGGCCCCCTGGAAGTGGAGGGAGCGTACCGGGTCCTCGTGAGAAGACCAAAGGCAGGGGAAACACCACGAGCAATAGTGGTGAGGTTCCATCGCTACAGGGACAGAGAGATGTGTCATGATATTCAAACACACACATCATGATAGACACACCAACAGACAAATCAGAACACACAACACCACAACCAATCACAGAAAGATATAAAAGCACAGACACGACCCCCGGTGGTCAGTATTAGCTGCAGAGGAGGACCAGGACAGATCTGTTACCAAACACACTCAGGGAGACAGCACGTGCAGAGTATCCAGAACGAACTGTATTATAAGAGTTAAAATAAAATAGAGTTGTACCACATACAACTGTGTTGGCTCATCTGTGCACCAGAGCACCCAACACCACATGGTACAGGAGTGGATCGATACCTGCCGGCATACCTCAGTGTACACAGATAACCAGCAGTGCCCAGGCAAAATGATAGAGCTCCCGGTTCCGCAGCCGCTCCAGTGCTACGGCGATCTCCGCGAAAACTGGCGGCGATTCCGGCAAGTGTTCGAATTGTTCCTGGTGGCAGCTGAACTCCAAGACCTGGATGATAGCGAAAAAATTGAATTTCTCCTCACCATCGCCGGTGCAAGGGCAAGAGAAATATTCACAAGGTTCAGGTTCTTCAGGAGGCAGCAAAGGTACGATTACCAGGCAGTCCTGGACAAATTCTCCAAGTACTGTGAAGAAAACGCAATCCAATCGGCAAGTAAAGGTAAGAAAAGCGGCAGTACTCACCTCGTGGCTGGGATCCCGGAGCCCGAATTCCCAGAGGCCGAAATCCCGGGCCTGAGAGAGGGCTGGGTCGAGGTCGGTGGCCATCTTGCTAAAGGTATCACGCTAGCACAGTTGCGCGAGCAGTGCGCAGAACCGGAAGTTTGGTTTGCGCATGCGCGAGATGCTGCGCATGCGCAGTCAAGAAAATGGCCATCGGTAAAGGAACAGCGATCTGAGCATGCGCAGTCGCTTCCTACGTGCTACATACCGAGCGTCAGGATGTCAGAGGCACCAGACTGCACCAATTTAAAGGGGAAATGTCCCAAATCCAATTTAAAAGGGAAACGTCCCAAATCAAAAAAAAAATATCTGTTAAAGCTGTAAAACAACCTTCCCTCACCTGGAATGACAGCACATTGCCGCAAATTGACCCAGGAGATGAATTTGACCTCCGAAGAACCCTCCGACAAGCAGTTACCTACGCACAAGCCGATGATTCCGACCTCGAATACTTCGATGACGATCTTTACAGTGTTTCCGGACCTCGCGAGCCCAATGATAGCTCCGTGGTCCTATACGACTATGACTCGGACGAACCTTTCGTGTTGCACATTGGCGGCCCCCACATTGAATCCGACGCAGATGCGGATTCATTTTTCGGATTTGAGGATCTTCAATCCAGCAGATATGACGTCCCAATTTATCAGTGCCGGATGATGCTGCAGCCTGACATTAACAGACAGGGAGTGGTGCAAGCACACGGAGAGCGCCCTGCTGCCACACAGAGCGTGGTCCACGTCCCGCTCAACGTTCCCGACTCTATGAAAGAAGACATGCAAGACTCCAGAGTGCAGTCCTCACATGAACCAGAAGTGACTCCAGTGTCACAAGCTTCCACAGCAAGCTCGTGGACAGACTCCACAATTGCAGAAATGCAAGACTCCAGAGCGCAGTCCTTGCACGGACAAGAAGTGACTCCAGTGTCACAAGCCTCCACAGAGAGCTCGTGGACAGCCTCCACGATAGAAGCAACGCAAGACTCCAGAGCGCAGTCCTTGCACGAACAAGAAGTGACTCCAGTGTCACAAGCCTCCACAGAGAGCTCGTGGACAGCCTCCACGATAGAAGCAACGCAAGACTCCAGAGCGCAGTCCTTGCACGAACAAGAAGTGACTCCAGTGTCACAAGCCTCCACAGAGAGCTCGTGGACAGCCTCCACGATAGAAGCAACGCAAGACTCCAATGTGCAGTCCTTGCAGGAACAAGACCATGAGGGTCTAGCAACCTCTCCTGACCAACCAGCGGCAGACGATGCAAGTCTGCCATGCTCACGTGAACAGCAAGAAGGCTATAACAGCCTACCATGCTCCACTACACAGCAGCATGACCATGACGGTCTCTCATGCTACAATGAAGGGCACAGCGCTGAAGACTGTTCAAGCCCAACTGAAGACAAGCCAAAGGAATCGCCTCGTCCAAGCCCGAAGAAAAAAGGTTTATGCGCTGACCTTCAGGATCATTATAGCCGAACAGAGATTAATAATGCTGCACGGCCACAGAAGGATGCTGAGGATTTGCTAACGAAATTAATTGAATGTTTAACTTGCAAGGAGCAGACTGAGAATTGCCAGTGTTTTAGTACGGATCGAAAAAATGGACAAGACATTGATCCTCAGGTAATGGAAATAACACAACCTGAATCATATCTACAGCAGGGACAAATGTCTCCCTTCAACACAACGCCGCAAAATCCCAACTTCGGAGACCAGCAGTTAGTCAGTAATGACTCTTCAAACGTTGAGGGGAACATTAATTGCATTGAACCTATACACACTCCGCTGATTATTGAGCAGAACATTGGAGCAAGAATCCTGAGGACACCGACATCGAGTAGCCAGATAACGAATTTAAAACCCACAGCAGTTTCAAGTGAACCAAGTGTGCTTTCCACTAATGGTGAAGATGCAGATAAGGTCGACCCGATTATCCATTGTACCACACTAACCCCAGTGATTAAGCAGTTATGTATGGGGAGTATAATGTGGGCAATTGAGAACAGTAAAAGAGAGACTGTGACCATGCCAGTCCCAGCAAAATCAGACCCAGAGACCATGAAGGCATGTACATTAGACAAAGATACATATGAGGTACCTGAGAAGAAAAGTGAAACGGAATGTTCTTTGGAAAATAGTACAATGTCGATAGAAACATTGGATCCTATATTCGAGACCATACATATGGGAGAATTTGGGGGTAATAAACAAGGTTCTGCAATGTCTGGGGGAAGATTTAAAATTCCAAAGAAGAAAAGCCCAAATGAAGGACAACGGCAAGACAATGACAGTCCACCGACATGGTGTGCACCACCAGATGAAAACTCTGACAATTTACCCAACCCTAGTGAACAGCAAGCTGCTAATGAGGATCTATCCACGGGATGTGAGACGAGTGACGACAGCATCCCACTTCCCATGCAAAAGGTGCAAGGTGACAGACCTCGCCTAGTGCGTACCGAGGCACTCGACGATCACTGTGGGACCACTGACGACTGCGGTGGCAGCGCACCGCTTCCACCCTCGATGGCTCGACCCTCTCCACTGGTTGGTGCATTCCTGCATGTTCCGACTCCAGAAGTGCAGCTTCAGGGAATCTCGGCTGCCTCCAGTGAACCTGTTGGGACTCCGGACGGGGGGCATCGACGGAAGGCAGACCGGACTCCAGATGGGGAGCAGCCAAGCGCCGACTCTGATTTGCGCACGCCAGACCTTGCTCCGGACGGGCGGTGTCGCGGCCTCGGTGATGGCACGCTCAGGGTGACGGCGGATGCCACGGCGACAGGGAATGGATCGCGTGGCAGTCCCACTGGGTCGGCAGTGGCAACCAGCACCGGCGGTCCAAGATGGACACACCAATTCGCGCCATCGCCAGACGTTGATGCGAGCAACAATTCTCTCTCCAAGGCGACATGCTTCGACGTTTCTCTGCGGAGTCGCCCTTCCGGCACAGCAGGTGGCCGGAACCAGCGTGCACGGTCTCGGCCAACTTCCACATCTGGCACAGTCATCGCCTTGCATGATATTAGTGATGGTGCTACTTCGATGGCAACGACCCATCGGCTACAAGATGCCGTCCACCACAAACATAAAAAGAAAAAGACTCCACCTTGTTCCTGGCATGCAGGGCGGATGGATTGGTGCGTAGGCGCAATCAGCGAGCTTTGCGCCGCCTTCCACGCTCGCAACTGCACCGTACGCACACGCCGGATCCTCCACTGGTTCCCAAGGATGACTTCGTGGAGATGCCACGGATCATGCCCCTTCCATCGCCACCAGAACCAAACCACAGCCAAGGCACCACTAACAAAGATGTTGAATGTTATATTTGCACGAATGAAAAAACCAAGCACTGCACGAAGTACAACAAATGGTAAAGTAGAGACTTCGGCAACAGCATCACCTCCAACAGTCCAAGGTGAACCAGTGTGACCCCAAATCTCCACAGCTGAACCGGCTTGAGGACCAGCCCATTCTTGAGGCGGTCACCCATTAGACTGGACTTATAACGCTGTTCATACGTTCAAAAAGTCAAACACTTCTGTATTATAACCTGTTGTTGTTTATTGTTCCAGATATCGTCTGACCAGACCAATGTTCAAGTTTTTTTTTCTCTCGCATCCAAGTTTTGTTATGGTACAACCTTGTTAGTGTGACGCACCCGACATCGCCCCATGTAAATAGTTACGTCATATACACACGCTGTACACAACACACACACACACTCTTAGATGCACTCACGACACAATTATATTTATAACCACGTAGGCACATATCTTTGTAAAAAGGGGGGATGTCATGATATTCAAACACACACATCATGATAGACACACCAACAGACAAATCAGAACACACAACACCACAACCAATGACAGAAAGATATAAAAGCACAGACACGACCCCCGGTGGTCAGTATTAGCTGCAGAGGAGGACCAGGACAGATCTGTTACCAAACACACTCAGGGAGACAGCACGTGCAGAGTATCCAGAACGAACTGTATTATAAGAGTTAAAATAAAATAGAGTTGTACCACATACAACTGTGTTGGCTCATCTGTGCACCAGAGCACCCAACACCACAAGATGGTCCTGAGCTGGGCCAAGAAAGCACAGAGTAGAAATGGGAGAACGCGGTGATATGCGTGTACCAAGACTGGAGTGCGGAGGTGGCGAGAAGGAGGGCGAGCTTCAATCGGGCCAAGGCGGTGCTCCATAGGAAGAAAGTCAAATTAGGGATGCTGCAGCCGGCAAGATTGTGGGTCACACACCAGGGCAAACACCACTACTTCGAGACGGCGGAGGAGGCATGGACATTAATTCAGGAAGAGAAATTGGACTAGACTTGAGAAATTGATGTCCGGAGGGAGGTAGCGAGGTGGTGGCACAGAAATGTAAAGTGGGGAGAGGGGGGGGCTAATATGTAAGAATGTTGGACGGGGAATTTTTTCTCCCCCCCCCCCCCCTGAGGGGGGGGGGACACGAAGAAATGTGGGCGCCGGTGGAAAAGGGGACAGGGAAGGGGAATGAGGGAACTGCGCCATTAGGGGCAGGGCCGAGAGGGAAGCGCGGGTTTTTCCCCGCGCTATGGAAATTGAGGTGGGAAGAAGGGCGCAGGAAGGAAGGGGGCCTCACACGCAGGGAGGTCAAAGGATAAACGGGGGAAGCCGAGGTCAGCCAGAGTTAGCTGACTTCCGGAAGCAATATGGGGGAGCAATCAAGCTAGAGGGGAATCTCGTGGTGGGGTTGGGGGGGGGGGGATTAACTGGGTTGCTGCTGCTGAGGGTAAGGGGGAGCTGATACGAGACGAGGTGGTCGGGACGGGAGGGCGCCGTCTGGGGGACAGACGGGTGCGTGGGACCTGGGTGAGGAGCTAGCTTAAAAAAGGGGATGGCTAGTCGACGAGGGGGGGGGGGTAAACGGCCCCCCAACCCGGCTGATCACGTGGATTGTGAGAGGTTTAAATGGGCCGATTAAGAGGGCAAGGGTGTTTGCGCACTTAAAGAGACTGAAAGCGGATGTGGTTATGCTCCAGGAGACGCACCTGAAGTTGCCGGATCAGGTTAGACTAAGGAAAGGATGGGTGGGACAGGTATTCCACTCAGGGTTAGATGCGAAAAACAGAGGGGTGGCAATACTGGTGGGGAAACGGGTATCGTTTGAGGCTAAGACCATAGTGGTGGACAGTGGGGGCAGGTACGTGATGGTGAGTGGCAGATTGCAAGGTGAGGCGGTGGTGCTGGTGAACGTATACGCCCCAAACTGGGATGACGCGGGATTCATGAAGCGAATGCTGGGACGTATCCCAGACCTGGAGGCGGGAAGCTTGGTAATGGGGGGGGGATTTTAACACGGTGCTGGACCCAGGGCTGGACCGGTCCAGATCCAGGACCGGGAGAAGGCCGGCAGCGGCCAAGGTGCTTAAGGGATTTATGGAGCAGATGGGAGGAGTAGATCCGTGGAGATTTGCCAGACCGATGGGGAAAGAGTTTTCCTTCTTCTCCCACGTCCATAAAGTATACTCCCAGATAGACTTTTTTGTCTTGGGAAGGGCGCTGATCCCGAAAGTGGCAGGAACGGAGTACTCGGCTATAGCCGTTTCAGATCACGCCCCACATTGGGTGGATGTGGATCTAGGAGAGGAAAAGGAGCAGCGCCCACTTTGGAGATTAGACATGGGACTACTGGCGGACGAGGGGGTATGCGGAAGGGTGAGCGGATGCATCGAAAGGTACCTGGAGGTCAATGACGGTGGGGAGGTCCAGGCGGGGGTAGTATGGGAAGCGCTGAAGGCGGTGGTTAGAGGAGAGCTGATTTCCATTAGAGCCCACAGGGGGAAACAAGAGGGTAAAGAAAGAGAGAGATTGGTTGGGGAAATTCTGAGGGTGGATAGGCAGTATGCTGAGGCCCCGGAGGAAGGGCTATACAGGGAAAGACAAAGACTACAGACGGAGTTTGACCTGCTGACCACGGGAAAGGCGGAGACGCAGTGGAGGAAGGCAGAGGGAATACAATATGAATATGGGTAAAAGGCGAGCCGGCTGCTGGCCCAACAACTTCGAAAGAGGGGGGCGAGAGAGATCGGAGGAGTTAGGGATGAAACGGGAAAGATGGAGCAGAGAGCAGGGAAAGTGAACGAGGTGTTCAAGACATTTTATGAGAGGCTGTATAAGTCCCAACCCCCGGAGGGGAAAGAGGGAATGATACACTTTTTGGACCAGCTGGAGTTCCCGAGGGTGGAGGAGCAGGAGGTGGCAGGTCTTGGGGCGCAGATTGAGGTGGAGGAGATGATCAAAGGAATTGGGAATATGCAAGCAGGGAAGGCCCCGGGACCAGATGGGTTCCCGGTGGAATTTTATAGGAAGTATAGGGACCTGCTGGCCCCGCTTCTGGCGAGAACCTTCAATGAGGCTAAGGAAAGGGGGACACTACCCCCGACAATGTCGGAGGCGACGATATCGTTAATTCTGAAACGAGACAAAGACCCGCTGCAGTGCGGGTCATACAGGCCCATCTCCCTCCTAAACGTAGATGCCAAGCTGCTGGCCAAAGTGACGGCGACAAGGATAGAGGATTGTGTCCCAGGGGTGGTACATGACGACCAGACAGGGTTTGTTAAAAGGAGACAATTGAACGCCAATATACGAAGGTTGCTGGGGTGATGATGATGCCCCACCGGAGGGGGAGGCAGAGATAGTGGTGGCGATGGATGCAGAGAAGGCATTCGATAGAGTGGAGTGGGACTATTTGTGGGAGGTGCTGAAGAGATTTGGGTTCGGGGAGGGGTTCATTAGATGGGTTAGACTCCTGTACGGGGCCCCGGTGGCAAGCGTTGTTACAAATAGGCAAAGATCGGGTTACTTCCGATTACATAGGGGTACAAGACAGGGGTGCCCCCTGTCCCCGTTACTGTTCGCGTTGGCAATTGAGCCATTGGCCATAGCGCTGAGGGACTCTAAGAAGTGGAGGGGGGTGCTTAGAGGGCGGGAGGAACATCGAGTGTCACTATATGCAGACGATTTACTGCTATATGTGGCGGACCCAGTAGAGGGGATGCCAGAGGTAATGCAGATACTCAGGGAGTTTGGAGAGTTCTCGGGATATAAATTAAATATGGGAAAGAGCAAACTTTTTGTGATGCACCCCGAGGAACAGGGCAGGGGGATAGATGCTCTGCCGCTGAGGAGAGTGACAGGGAATTTTCGATACCTGGGGATTCAGGTGGCCAGGAACTGGGGAACCCTACACAAACTTAACCTGACGCGACTGGTAGAGCAGATGGAGGAGGACTTTAAGAGGTGGGATATGGTGCCCCTGTCATTGGCGGGCAGAGTACAGGCGGTCAAGGTGGTGGTCCTCCCGAGGTTTCTTTTCGTGTTTCAGGGCCTCCCCATCCTGATTACTAAGGCCTTTTAAAAAAAAATAGATAGGAGCATTACGAGCTTTGTATGGGCGGGAAAGACCCCGAGGGTAAAGAGGGGGTTCCTGCAGCGCAGTAGGGACAGAGGGGGATTGGCACTGCCGAGTGTGAGTGACTACTATTGGGCCGCCAATGTGTCGATGGTCCATAAGTGGATGAGGGAAGAAGATGGTGCAGCGTGGAAAAGGCTGGAGATGGCGTCCTGTAAGGGAACGAGCCTAAAAGCGCTGGTGACGGCGCCGCTGCCGTTCTCCCCGAAAAGGTACACCACAAACCCAGTGGTGGTGGCGACCTTGAAGATCTGGGGGCAGTGGAGACGACACAGGGGAGTGACGGGTGCCTCGGCGTGGTCCCCGATAAGGAATAACCACAGGTTCGTCCCGGGGAGGATAGATGGGGGATTTCAATGTTGGCAGCGAGCAGGAATTAGGAAGCTGAAGGACCTGTTTGTGGACGGGACGTTTGCGAGTTTGGGAGCACTGGAAGAAAAATATAAGTTGCCACCAGGGAATGCTTTCCGATACATGCAAGTGAGGGCATTTACGAGGCAACAGGTGAGGGAATTTCCGCAGCTCCCGACGCAAGGGATCCAGGATAGAGTGATTTCGGGGGCATGGGTAGGTGATGGTAGGGTGTCCGATATATACAGGGAGATGAGGGACGAGGGGGAGGCGATGATAGAGGAGCTGAAGGGAAAATGGGAAGAGGAGCTGGGGGAAGAGATTGAGGAGGGGCTGTGGGCAGATGCCCTAAGTAGGGTAAATTCCTCGTCCTCGTGTGCCAGGCTTAGCCTGATTCAATTTAAGGTTCTACACAGGGCGCATATGACGGGAGCAAGACTGAGCAGGTTTTTTGGGGTGGAGGATAGGTGTGGGAGGTGCTCGGGAAGCTCGGCGAACCACACCCACATGTTCTGGTCATGTCCGGCACTGCATGAGTTCTGGGAGGGTGTGGCAAGAGTGATTTCAAAGGTGGTGGGGGTCCGGGTCAAACCAAGCTGGGGGTTAGCTATATTTGGGGTTGCAGAAGAACCGGGAGTGCAGGAGGCGAAAGAGGCCGACGTTTTGGCCTTTGCGTCCCTAGTAGCCCGACGAAGGATTCTACTTATGTGGAAAGAAGCGAATCCCCCGGGCGTGGAGGCCTGGATAAACGACATGGCAGGGTTCATAAGACTGGAGCGAATAAAATATGCGTTAAGAGGATCGGCTCAGGGGTTCTCCAGGCGGTGGAAACCGTTTCTTGACTATCTCGCGGAACGATAATGGAAAAACAGAACAGACAGCAGCAGCAACCCAGGGGGGAGGGGGAGGGGGGTTATTTCGTGTTTTGTTTTTCTTTCTCTCTTTAGGCTAGTTGTGGATAATTGCTTCTTGTGTAATACTTTTTTCTCATTTGTTGTTAGTTTAATATATTATTTAGATAACGGTTAATGTACATTTTATTATTACGTTGTAAAAATGGAAAATTTTTGTTTGAAAAACTTCAATAAAATATATTTAAAAACAAAAATGACTGGAATAAGTCAGGGTGGTTACTGCACTCTGGGCTGTAACTGGGTTGAGCAGTTGTTAGTAACACCATTAAACACATTTTGTGCACTAATGAAACATAAAAGCTTTTCAGTCTGAAGGATATTTGATGTGCACTGAACTCATTTCTCTGACAATGAGAAAGAATGGATGGATGGTGGATTATCGCGGAGTGCTTTCCACAGCAGAGGTTAATTCGCGACCTGTGTACACACCATCATCACCATCATTTATGTTTCATTAGAAATTTCCTAAAGGCAAAAAGCTCAGCAGGCCAAGTCATCATGTCACATTCTGTTAAAACACCCCCACCTCCCCCCGTCCCCACCCCCACCTCCATCCCCATCCCCCCGTCCCCACCCCCACCTCCATCCCCATCCCCACCCTCTCCCCACCCCCTGTCCCCACCCCCCCACCCCCACCCTCTCCCCATCCCCCCACCCCCACCCTCTCCCCACTCCCACCCTTTCCCCACCCCCACCCTCTCCCCATCCCCCCACCCCCACACTCTCCCCACCCTCTCCCCACCCCCACCCTCTCCCCACCCCCACCCTCTCCCCATCCCCCCACCCCCACACTCTCCCCATGTCCCCAATCCCACCGTCTCCCCAAATCACCAATCTCCCCATTTCCCCAATCACACCATCTCCTCAAATCACCAATCTCCCCATTTCCCCAATCACACCATCTCCTCAAATCACCAATCTCCCCATTTCCCCAATCACACCATCTCCTCAAATCACCAATCTCCCCATTTCCCCAATCACACCATCTCCTCAAATCACCAATCTCCCCATTTCCCCAATCACACCATCTCCTCAAATCACCAATCTCCCCATTTCCCCAATCACACCATCTCCTCAAATCACCAATCTCCCCATTTCCCCAATCACACTATCTTCTCAAATCACCAATCTCCCCATGTCCCCAATCACACCATCTCCCCAAATCACCAATCTCCCCATATCCCCAATCACACCATCTCCTCAAATCACCAATCTCCCCATTTCCCCAATCACACTATCTTCTCAAATCACCAATCTCCCCATGTCCCCAATCACACCATCTCCCCAAATCACCAATCTCCCCATATCCCCAATCACACCATCTCCCTATAATCCTGCCCTCATTATCTATCCACAACTCCAAACCCACCTCCTCCCCAAATATCCCTCAATCTTACCTAGCCACCACCTTTTCTGTAATTTTGCTCCTGGGGACATTTTTCTGCCTTTAGGCTGCTGCATAAATGTAAGTTGTTGTTGTTGGCTTGCATTATTACTATTTCCCGCTCATACCCCCGACCAAGTTAAAAGCAACAGGAACCTCCAGGTTCACTCAGTATCATCCACCTACAGCAAGATCTGGACAGGTTGGGCGAGTGGGCAAACCAATGGCAGATGCAGTATAATTTGGATAAGTTTGAGGTTATTCACTGTGGAAGCAAAAACAGGAAGGCAGATTACTACCTGAATGGTTGTAAATTGGGAGAGGGGAGTGTGCAGCGGGACCTGGGTGTCCTTGTGCACCAGTCGCTGAAGGTAAGCATGCAGGTGCAGCAGGCGGTAAAGAAGGCTAATGGTATGTTGGCCTTCATTGCGAGAGGTTTCGAGTACAGGAGCAGGGATGTGTTGCTGCAATTGTACAAGAGCCTTGGTGAGGCCACACCTGGGAATAGTGTGGGCAGTTTTGGTCTCCTTCTCTCAGGAAGGATGTTCTTGCTCTCGAGGGAGTCACTGAACTGACAAAGATACAGATTGAAACTTAAAAAAACAGTGCCAACTTTTAACTTCAGGGATAAGTTCTCTTGGAGCTGTCTCTAAGGGAACCTCTCCGATTACACTCCTGCCAGCAGAATGTACTTACTGAAATTCATTATGGACCGAAACTGGCACATTATGTTCTGAATATTAACAGGCAGAGCACATTGGATATTGTCGCATTTGTCACTCCAGTTCAGTCAGCTCCCAAGTTCAATGATCTTCTGCAATTACCTGTCTTCCAGCCTCCGATTACATCCCCGAACAGCAAGCCCAGTTTCTCTGCTACCCATGGTAATGCCCCAGCACTGCCTTCCTGCCGGCACGCTGAAAAACGTGCGCGATGAATGAAAGTGCGACGTCTGAAAGATTCTCTCTCCCGCTCTCTGCCGCGACGTAAATTTAATTCAGGTAATCGTGATGATCCTCACGAGGACCACGGAGTATCACGCACCGAGCTCCCTGTGGAGCCATGGAAACTGCGTCCCCGTTATAACGGGAGAGGTCCACCTCATCGGGGCCCTTAAATGCCGTGCCAGACCTGGAGCGGGTGTTCATAGAATTTACAGTGCAGAAGGAGGCCATTCGGCCCATCGAGTCTGCACCGGCCCTTGGAAAGAGCACCCTACCCAACCCCATACCTCAACCCAAGTCCATACCTCAACCCAAGTCCATACCTCCACCCTATCCCCACACCTCCACCCTATCCCCGTAACCCCGCCTAACCTTTCTTGGACACTAAGGGCAACTTAGCATAGCCAATCCACCTAACCTTCACGTCTTTGGACTGTGGGAGGAAACCGGAGCACCCGGAGGAAACCCACGCAGACACGGGGAGAACGTGCAGACTCCGCACAGACAGTGACCCAAGCCGGGAATCGAACCTGGGACCCTGGAGCTGTGAAGCAACTGTGCTAACCACAGTGCTACCCTGTTGCCCCAACGACTGGAGAAGCTGGGATTGTTCTCCTGAGGGCAAAGATGGTTAAGGGGAGATTGAAAAAAGGTGTTCAAAGTTACAAGAGCTTTTAAATTAGAGAAAATAAGAAGTTGTCTCCAGTGGAAGAAGGATCGGACCCACACAGACACGGGGCGAATGTGCAAATTCTGCACAGAGAGGGGCCGGGATCGAACCATGAACCATGAGGCAGCAGTGCTAACCACTGTGTTACCAAGCTGCCCTCTGCTTGACAAATCTACTGGAATTCTTCGAAGATGCAACTGGTAGAGTTGACCAGGGAGAACCGGTGGATGTGATTTATTTAGGATTCGGTAACCAGAGGACACAGATTTAAGATGAGCCGGAGGAGGAGACAGGGAGACTTTGTTTTTTGCACAGTGAGCTGAGATCTGGAATGCGCTGCCTGAAAGGGCGGTGGCAGCAAATTCGCCAGGAACTTTCAAAGGGATGCAGACTTGAAAAGGAAATTCACAAGTCGACAGGAAAAGAGCAAAAGGAGTGGGGTGAATTAGTTCTTTCACAGAACTACAATCACCTGTACTGTAAATGCGATGATTCTTTGAGGTTGATTACCACAACAGCCTGTAGTTCCTTTCAGCTTCCCCCATCAGAAATTCCTGAGTCCACACTGAAAATGAAAATTGCTTCGGTCAACTTGCTAGACTACAGTGCCACCACTGGCAAGGGAGTGCAATAACAACGTGACGAGTTTACATGGGAAATTTCTATTATAAATGTGGACATTGGTGTTTATGATGGAGATGAGAATGAAATGCAGGACTTGGATGTTGGGAATGAATTATAGCTACAAGCCCTGGCCCAATAAACCCCTGGTTCCAGCCTCTATTTCATTGGAAGGGACTCGGAGTGAATAGTCTCGATGTTTGAGACATCATGGTGTGTGAGGGACCAGTTTAATGACGTATTGTTTTTTTTATTCTGCCCATCACTCTTTCATTTTTGTACTTTGGAAACAATGACAAATGAAAAAAGGCCATTGGGTTATTTACAATTCTTCAATCCAAAGCGATCCTTGTGTTCACTACGTCTTCTACCTTCACTGTTGATGGACCGTACGCACCATTTATTTTCCCCGTCTGGCATTTACCTGCTGTAAATTTCATGTCAGTTTCCTGTCCATATGTATACACCACACATCTGACTTTGTAGCACTGGCGCTCCCACCTGGGTATATACCCGCCAAACCTATTGTTCAATTCATTGAACAATTTCCCCTCCTTCCTCAGCCTTCAGCTGTTTTCTTATCTATTTTGAATGTTTTGCCTGAAGCCCCTGCACTCTATTTAATTCTGACCATAAGTGGGCAGCATGGTCACGCAGTGGTTAGCACTGCGGCCTCACGGCGCCGAGGTCCCAGGTTCGATCCCGGCCCCGGGTCACTGTCTGTGTGGAGTTTGCACATTCTCCCCGTGTCTGCGTGGGTTTCGCCCCCACAACCCAAAGATGTTCTGGGTAGGTGGATTGGCCGTGCTAAATTGCCCCTGAATTGGAAAAAAAAATAATTTGGTCCTCTAAATTTATTTTTAAAATTAAGACCAGAAAACATAGGAACAGAATCAGGGGCGAAATTCTCCGGTATCGGCGCGATGTCCGCCGACCGGCGCCCAAAACGGCGCAAATCAGTTGGGCATCGCGCCGCCCCAAAGGTGCGGAATGCTCCGCTTCTTGGGGGGCCGAGCCCCAACCTTAAGGGGCTAGGTCGGCGCCGGACTAATTTCCGCCCCGCCAGCTGGCGGAAAAGGCCTTTGGTGCCCCGCCAGCTGGCGCGGAAATGACATCTCCGGGCGGCGCATGCGCGGGAGCGTTAGCGGCCGCTCACGGCATCCCCCGCATGTGCAGTGGAGGGAGTCTCTTCCGCCTCCGCCATGGTGGAGACCGTGGCGAAGGCGGAAGGGAAAGAGTGCCCCTATGGCACAGGCCCGCCCGCGGATCGGTGGGCCCCGATCGCGGGCCAGGCCACCGGGGGGGGACCCCCCGGGGCCAGATCGCCCCGCGCCCCCCCCAGGACCCCGGAGCCCGCCCGCGCTGCCTTGTCCCGCCGGTAAGGTAGGTGGTTTAATCTACGCCGGCAGGACAGGCATTTTCACAGCGGGACTTCGGCCCATCCGGGCCAGTGAATCGCAGGGGGGGGCCGCCAACCAGCGCCCCCGCCGAATATCCGGTGCCGGAGAATTCGGCAACCGGCGGGGGCGGGATTCACGCCAGCCCCCGGCGATTCTCCGACCCAGCGGGGGGTCGGAGAATCTCGCCCCAGGTCATTCAGCCCATCGAGTCTGCTCCACCATTCAATCCTGGCTGATATTTTTCTCATCCCCATTCTCCTGCCTTCTCCCCATAACCCCTGATCCCCTCATTGATCAAGACCCTATCTATCTCTGTCTTAAAGACACTCAGTGATTTGGCCTCCACAGCCTTCTGCGGCAAAGAGTTCCACAGATTCACCCCCCTCTGGCTGAAGAAATTCCTCCATCTGCGTTTTAAAGGATCGTCCCTTTAGTCTGAGATGGTGTCCTCTGGTTCTAGTTTTTCCTACAAGTGGAAACATCCTCTCCATGTCCACTCTATCCAGGCCTCGCAGTATCCTGTAAGTTTCAATAAGGTCCCCCCTCATCCTTCTAAACTCCAACGAGTACAGACCCAGAGTCCTCAGCCGTTCCTCATACAACAAGTTCTTCATTCCAGGGAACATTCTTGTGAACCTCCTCTGGACCCTTTCCAAGGCCAGCACATCCTTCCTTCGATACGGGGCCCAAAACTGCTCACAATACTCCAAATGGGGTCTGACCAGAGACTTATACAGCCTCAGAAGTACATCTTTGGTCTTGTATTCTCGCCCTCTCAACATGAATGCTAACATTGCATTTGCCTTCCTAACTGCCGACTGAACCTGCACGTTAACCTTAAGAGAATCGTGAACAAGGACTCCCAAGTCCCTTTGTGCTTCAGATTCCCGAAACCTAACCTTTTCCCATTTAGAAAATAGTTCATGCCTCTATTCTTCCTAACAAAGCACATAACCTCACACTTTCCCACATTGTATTCCATCTGCCACTTCATTGCCCTCTCTCCCAGCCTGTCCAAGTCCTTCTGCAGCCTCCTTGCTTCCTCAATACTACCTGGCTCTCTATAGATTTTGTATCATCTTTAAACTTAGCACCAATGCCCTCAATTTCTTCTTCCAGATCATTTACGTATATTGTAAAAGGTTGTGGCCCCAACTCTGAGCCCTGACGTACACCACTAGTCTCCGGCTGCCATCCTGAACTATGCCCCTTCAACCCCATTCTCTGCCTCTGCCAGTCAGCCAATCCTCTATCCTTGCCAGTTATTGCAAGTCATTACAGCTGACAATGCACAGTACTGTCCATGAGCTGTATAATGTTTCAACTTATTTAGTTTTTTTCCGGTGAGAAATACCTGGGAACCTGCCTCTGATTTTAACATTCACGATGGAACACAACCACAACTTCAAATGGGGACTTACCGGATCTTTGATTAGTCTGAGGTTTTCTGATGTTTCCAATCCATATTCACCCATCAAAGCAATTTTGAGATTGCCTCTTTAAGCCTGTCATTTGGAACTTTACCAAGGGCCTTGTGGAAACTGAGTTTCTCAGGAGTCAAGCTGTTTGCTCTGGGAGAGATATTCTCTCCATCTCTTCCCGATCCCCACGGACTGATGTTATCCAGGTTATTCATAGAGTTTTACAGCACGGAAAGAGGATCTACGGCCCAGCGTATCCGCACCAGCCATCAATCACCCATCTATTCCAACCCCATTTTCCAGCACTTGGCCCACAGTCTTGTGTGCTCTCACGTTTCAAGTGCTCATCTAAATACTTCTTAAATGTTGTGGGGATTCCCGGCTCTCCGCCCTTTCAGACAGCGAGTTCCATATTCCCACCACCCACCAGGGGAAAAGGTTTTTCCTCAAATCCCCTCTAGACCTCCTGCCCCTGACCTTAATTCTATGCCCCCTGGTGATTGGCCCTTCCGCTAAGGGAAAAAGGTTTCTTTCTATCCACCCGGTCTATGTCCCTCATAATTTTGGCCACCTCAATCAGGTCCCCCCCCCCTCAGCCTTCTCTGCTCCAAGGAAAACACCCCCAGTCTAACCAGCCTCTCTTCACAGCTGAAACGCTGCAGCCCAGGCAACATCCTGGTAAATCTCCTCTGCACCCTCTCCCAGCGCAATCACATCCTTCCTGTAGTGTGGCGACCAGAACCACACACAATACTCTAGCTGGGGCCGCACCAGCGTTTGTACAGCTCCATCGTAACCTCCCTGCCCTTATATTCCGTGCCTCGGTTAATAAAGGCCAGAATCTTCCCCAGCCACTGAGCCATTTCCCCGAGTTTTGGGACAGAATAGCTATCGTGGCAGGTGGCCAATTTAGCCAAGTTACCCAGCCTATAATTGTTGAATGTCAGAGTCCGACTCGGCCTGCGACCTCCAAGTGACCTTGGAGACGAACCCCCCGCCCCCCCGGCCGTTAGCCTGTCCTAATGTCGGCCCTGGGTCAGATTCTGCTTGATAACCACTCCCGTGAGGCCTTCGGACAACTTTAAAGATGCTACATAAATGTGAGTTTTTGTTGTACAGACGGGGGGAGGAGGTGGGAAAATATTTTGCTCAAATCATTGCGTTATATCACAGGACTTGGAATTCCTCCCAATCACATGAAAGCTTTCAAAACAAATAGATGCTTGTTGCACTTTTTGACATCAGGGGCGTCATTCTCCGACCCCCCGCCGGGTCGGAGAATGGCCGTTGGCCGCCGTGAATCCCGCCCCCGCCGAAGTCTCCGGTACCGGAGATTGGGCGGGGGCGGGAATCGGGCCGTGCCTGTTGGCGGGACCCCCCACTCAATTCTCCGGCCCGGATGGGCCGAAGTCCCGCCCAGAAATTGCCTGTCCCGCCGGCGTAAATCAAAGTAGTATTTACCGGCGGGACCAGGCGGTGTGGGCGGGCTCCGGGGTCCTGGGGGGGGCCGCGGGGCGATCTGACCCCGGGGGGTGCCCCCACGGTGGCCTGGCCCGCGATCGAGGCCCACCGATCCGCGGGCGGGCCTGTGCCATGGGGGCACTCTTTCCCTTCCGCCTCCGCCACGGCCTCCACCATGGCGGAGGCAGAAGAGACTCTCCCCACTGCGCATGCGCGGGAAACTGTCGGCGCCCGCTGACGCTCCCACGCATGCGCCGCATTTCCGCGCCAGCTGGCGGGGCACCAAACGCCATTTCCGCCAGCTGGCGGGGCGGAAATCCCTCCGGCGCCGGCCTAGCCCCTCAATGTTGGGGCTCGGCCCCCAAAGGTGCGGAGCATTCCGCACCTTTGGGCCGGCGCTATGCCCGTCTGATTGGCGCCGTGTTTGGCGCCAGTCGGCGGACATCGCGCCGTTGGGGGAGAATTTCGCCCCAGGTCTGAGAACAAAATGACATCTTTTATTTATAGAGGTTCCTTCAGTCAGGCCTGTGGCCGGTGGCTACGACTGGGAGGAAGTCAGCTGCGATCTTGGAGGTGTGGGAAGAGATTGACAAAAACTAATGTAGGCCCCTTACAGTCAGAAACAGGGGAACTCATCACAGGCAACACAGAAATGGCTGAGGAACTACATCCATACTTTGCTTCTGTCGTCACAAAGGAAGCCATGAATAATGTCCCGGAAGGTCTGAGAAACACAAGCTTTAGTGAAAGCTGAAGGCAATCAGTAATTCTGGACAGTAACTCAGAGTGGGGATCGAACCCGGGAGCTCGATGGCGTGAGGCAGCAGTGCTAACCACTGCACCACCGTGCCGCCCTCTGCTGACAAACCGACTGGAATTCTTTGAAGATGCAAATCGTAGGTAATTTGGACATTCTGAATTCTCCTTCAGTGTTCGAACAGGTGCCGGAATGGGGCGACTAGGGGCGTTTTACAGGAACCGCATTGCAGTGTTAATGTAAGCCTACTTGTGATAATAAAGATTATTATTAGTAGTAGTAGAGTTGACAATGAAGAACCAATGGATGTGGCTTAAACTTTCAAAAGGCTTTCGGCCAGGTCTCACAGAGCAAATTACTATGTAAAGTTAAAGCACCTGGGATTACGGGTAGTGTCTGGAGATGGATAGAGAGCTGGTTAGCAGACAGGAAGCAAAGAGTTGGAATAAACAGTGCCTAGTGGGGTACCGCAGGGATCTGTGACAGGACCCCTACTGTTCACATGAGATATTAATGATTTGGACGAGGGAACTGAATGTATTATCTCCAAATTTGCAGATGATACAAAGTTGGGTGGGAGGGTGAGCTGTGAGGAGGATGCAGAGATGCTTCAGCGGGATTTGGACAGGCTGGGTGAGTGGGCACCTCCATGGCAGATGCAGTATAATGTGGATAAATGTGAGGTTATCCACTTCAGTAGCAAAAATGGAAGGCAGATTCTTATTTGAATGGGTGTGAATTGAGAGAGGCGGATACTCAGCGAGACCCTCGTGTCCTCGTGCATCAGTCGCTGAGAGTAAGCGCGCAGGTACAGCAGGCAGTAAAGTAGGCAAATGGTATGTTGGCCTTCATAGCGAGAGGCTTTGAGTCTAGGTTTAGGGATGTTTTACTGCAATTGTACAGGGCGTTGGTGAGGCCATACCTGGAGTATTGTGTGCATTTTCGGTGTCCTTATCTGAGGAAGGATGTTCTTGCTATGGAGGGAGAGCAGCAAAGGTTGACCCGGCTGAGTGGGGGATGTGGGGGTGGGGGATGTGGGGGTGGGGGATGTGGGGGTGAGGGATGGGGGTTTGGTCCAGGGGACCCGCCCACGTGCGTTCGGGCTGGAGGGGGAGGTCAAGGGTTTTTTTTGTGGGCCTCGGAGCCATTTAGAAATGGTGTCCAGATCTCTCGCTACAACGGGAGCTGCGGCGTGCGGAACTCCCCACTGTAAAAAACAGCGTTTTATACGGCCCCGCGATCCCCATTTAGGTCCATCTTTCAAAGCGAGTCATGTTAAAGAGCCATGTATTTCTTGGCACTGCGAGCATCAGGAAACACGCGGCTAAACGCGCTCGCTCGGGAATTTTTGGAAACATCGCGCCCTAAATTAGTCAAGATTATATTCATTGGAGTTTAGAAGAGTGAGAGGGGATCTCATAGAAACTTACAAAATTCCAACAGCAGAAGGGCAGCACAGTAGCATTGTGGATAGCACAATAGCTTCACAGCTCCAGGGTCTCAGGTTCGATTCCGGCTTGGGTCACTGTCTGTGCGGAGTCTGCACATCCTCCCCGTGTCTGCGTGGGTTTCCTCCGGGTGCTCCGGTTTCCTCCCACAGTCCAAAGACGTGCAGGTTAGGTGGATTGGCCATGATAAATTGCCTTAGTGTCCAAAATTGCCCTTAGTGTTGGGTGGGGTTACTGGGTTATGGGGATAGGGTGGAGGTGTTGACCTTGGGTAGGGTGCTCTTTCCAAGAGCCGGTGCAGACTTGATGGGCCGAATGGCCTCCTTCTGCACTGTAAATTCTAGAATAGTCTATAACAGGATTAGACAGGTGTCATGTGAGAGTACCTTTAAGAAATGGATGTTAAAGCAATGTACCTTTAAGAAATGGAGCTGATCATATTACTGAAGTGATGTCAGAGGGTGGGGGGGGAGCTGAGCTCACTTCTGCTTTTTGAGTTTCAGTTTGAGAGAGCAGCTTGAGTGTGTCTGTGTGTTTCCAGTGAGCTGCAGGAAGAAAACAAAGGGGCTGGAGCTGAAGTAACCAGAAGCAGCAGCAAGGTTGAACCCTTTCTCACTGTATATATTGAATGTAACCTAATGTGCTCCTGTTTGAAAGTTGGTTAAGTCTTTTGGATGTTAAAATGGCAGCTGAAACAATGACTTAGTCTTTGGGGGTTATCTTTGAATTAATGGGTGTTAAGATATTCAATGGTTGTTTTAAAAAGGTTAACTTGAGTTGATAGAATAAACATTGTTTTGTTTTAAAAAAACACTTGTCCATTTCTGCTGTATCACACCTGGAGAGTACGCTGTGTGCTTCCCACACCACAATCTATTACAAGTTGTGGGTCGGTTGAACTCCATCAAACATTTTGGGGTTCTGTAAACCCGGACCCATAACAATTGGGGGCTTGTCCGAGATAAAAGCCTATCTATTGAATTGGCTTAGTGAACTTAAAGACAGTGAGGGGGGAGTGTGTTGTGGACAATGGCTCTTTCAGAAGCTCAGGTAGCTGAGCATTTAAATTTGCCTGAGATACATTCTGACTCATTAGAAATGGCAAAGCTCCAGTTGCAGATTAAGCAATTTGAACATGAAAAAGAATTAAAGCAGCTTGAATATGCAAAAAGAAAAGGAGAGAGAAGAAAGAAACAAAGAAAGAGATAGAGAGGAAAGGGAAAAAGAGAGAGAGTTTGAACTTCATAAAATGGCTATGAAACATGAAAATCAGTTAAAATTGGCAGACGCAAAGGGAAACATACAGTTGGATGATAGTGATGAGGATAGTGAGACAGAGCATCATAGTCGAAGGCGTGGTGGGAATCTATTTAAATATGTCCAAGCATTGCCAAGGTTTGACGAGAAGGAGGTAAAAGCCTTTTTCATTTAATTTGAGAAGGTAGCTAAACAAATGAAATGGTCACAGGACATGTGGGTATTACTGATTCAAACAAAGCTGGTAGGTAGAGCTTGTGAAGTGTTTGCATCACAACCGGAGGAGGTATCTGAGACGTATGAGGAGGTGAAAAAAATCCATCTTAGGTGCATATGAGCTAGTGCCTGAATCTTACAGACAAAGGTTTAGAAATTTCAGGAAAGAATTTGGTGAAGCATACATGGAGTTTGAAAGGCTCAAACAGAGCAATTTTGATAGGTGGATAAGGGCTTTGAAAATAGACCAAACGTATGAAGCTCTCAGAGAAATTATACTTTTGGAGAAGTTTAAAAATTCAATTCCTGATGTAGTGAGAACTCATGTGGAAGAACAGAGGGTTAAAACTGCGAGATTAGCAGCGGAAATGGCAGATGATTATGAATTAGTTCATAAATCAAAGCTTGGTTTCCAACATCAGTTTCAGCCGGCGAGGGATAGAAACTGGGGACATGAGAAATACTCAAGTGGTAAAGGTAAAGGTGATCTGATGGGAAATAATAAAGAGAGTGTACCTCAGATTAAAAAAGAAATCCAGGAGGGTGGAAAAGAAATGAAAAGTTTCAAATGTTTTCACTGTAATAAACTCGGCCATGTAAAGTCACAGTGTTGGTGGTTGAAGAAAAGCACTGGGAAGGCTGATGTGGTAAAACAGGATCAGACAGTGGAGTTTGTTCGAGTTGTAAAGGAAAGCCCAAGGGAAGCAAAGGAGGTGCAAACGATTGTACAGCCTGTTCAAGAAATAATTGATAAGAAGGTGCCATATGTCTTTAAAGAATTTACTTGTGTGGGTAAAGTTTACTCATGTGTATCAGGAGGAGCAGGTAAAGAAGTCACAATTTTAAGAGAAACAGGAGCTAGTCAATCTTTAATGGTAAGAGATGAGGAATTATGTAGTTTGGGAAGAATGTTGCCAGGAAAGGTGGTAATATGTGGAATTCAGGGTGAGAGGAGTAGCGTTCCATTATATAAGGTAAGGTTGGAAAGTCCAGTGAAGAATGGTGAAGTGGTAGGAGGAGTAATAGATAAACTATCTTGTCCAGGGATACAGTTTATCTTGGGTAATGATATAGCTGGTTCGCAGGTGGGAGTGATGCCTACTGTGGTTGATAAGCCAGTGGAAAATCAGACAACTGAAGTGTTGAAGTGCGAATATCCTGGGATTTTTCTGGATTGTGTAGTAACAAGGTCGCAAAGTCCCAGATTAAGACAAGAGGAGAAAAGAGTGAAGATGAAGTTGAAGTGCAATTATCAGAAACGATTTTTGATCAAATAGTTGAAAAAGAACAAGAACAGGTTGAGGATGAGGTGGATATTTTTAGTTCAGGAAAATTGGCGGTGTTACAACAGAAAGATGTAGAAATAAAATGGATATATCAGAAAGCATATACGGAAGAGGAATCTAAGAGTATGCCAGAGTGTTATTACTGTAAAAATGATGTCTTGATGAGAAAATGGAGACCTGTACATATGCAGGCGGATGAAAAGTGGGCAGAAGTTCATCAAGTAGTTTTGCCGGTAGGGCATAGAAAGGAGGTGTTGCGAGTTGCACATGAGGTACCAGTGGGAGGTCATTTGGGGATAAGGAAAACTCAAGCTAAAATCCAGAAACATTTTTATTGGCCTGGACTACATAAAGATGTAGTTACATTTTGTCAATCATGTCACACATGTCAAGTGATAGGGAAACCTCAAGCAGTGATAAAATCAGCGCCCTTAATACCCATTCCAGCATTTGAGGAACCTTTTACAAGGGTCCTAATTGATTGTGTAGGACCACTTCCTAAAACAAAAAGTGGGAATCAATATCTTTTGACTATAATGGATGTGTCTACTATGTTTCCAGAGGCCATTCCAGTATTTAATATTACAGCTAAAAAGATTGTGGAGGAGTTACTTAAATTCTTTACTAGATATGGACTACCCACAGAAATACAATCGGATCAAGGATCAAATTTTATCTCAAAGTAATTCAAAGAAGTTATGGATAGCTTAGGAATAAAACAATTTAAATCAACTACGTACCATCCAGAATTGCAGGGAGGGTTAGAAAGGTGGCATCAGACATTAAAGACATTGTTGAGGGCTTATTGTCAAGATTATCCAGAGGATTGGGATGAAGGAATTCCATTCGTATTGTTTGCAATTAGGGATGCACCTAATGAGTCTTCCAAATTTAGTCCTTTTGAACTAATTTTTTGTCATGAGGTAAGAGGACCACTTAAATTGATGAAATAAAAATTGGTGGGTGAGAAATCGGAAATTACACTATTGGATTACGTGTCAAATTTTAGGGAACGCTAAATAGAGCAGGTGAATTGGCTAGACAACACCTGAAAGTTGCACAAAATGTGATGAAACGGGTAGCGGACAAGAAATCCAAAGTTCGTAGTTTTGCCAGTGGGGATAAAGTTTTAGTGGTGTTACCAGTGGTAGGGGAGCATTTAAAAGCTCGGTTTTGTGGACCCTATCAGATTGAAAGGAAATTAAGTGAGGTGAATTATGTGGTAAAAACACCAGATAGAAGGAAGACTCACCGAGTGTGTTATGTGAATGTGCTTAAAAGGTATTTTGAAAGGGAAGGAGAGAAAAAGGAGGTTTTAATGATTCTAACTCAAAGTGATGAACCAAATCCAGATGACTGTGAATTTGACATACCTCAAATTAAATTGGAAAATGAGGATGTTCTTAAAAATTGGGATGAATTGTTAAGTTACCTTCCAGAGGAAAAACAAACTGACCTGAAAGAGCTATTGATATCACATGGGCAGGTTTGTAGAGCTAAATTGGGAAGTACTAAAATGGCTATACATGATGTAGATGTGGGAAATGCTGTTCCTATCAAACCACATCCATATAGACTTAATCCTTTAAAATTGGCACAGGTTAACAAAGAGATTGAGAGTATGCTTAAAAATGGCATAATTGAAGTGGGTTGCGGCCAATGGAGCTCACCCATAGTGATGGTACCTAAACCAGACGGTACCCAAACGGTTGTGCGTGGACTATCGAAAGGTGAAGGCAGTTACAAGAACAGACTCGTTTCCTATCCCACGTTTGGAGGATTACATTGAGAAAGTGGGACAATCTGCTTTTATTTCCAAATTGGATTTACTTAAAGGTTACTGGCAGGTACCTTTATCCGAAAGGGCAAAGGAGATTTCAGCTTTTGTGACTCCGGATGGTATATACCAGTTCAAAGTTATGCCATTTGGCATGAAAAACGCCCCAGCAACATTTCAATGGTTAACTAATACAGTTGTTTCAGGGTTACCCAATTGTGCGGTATACATCGACGATCTGGTAATTTTCAGCCAGACATGGAAAGAACGTTTGAAGCATCTGAGGGAGTTATTCGATCGACTTCAGGAGGCGGGTTTGGTGATAAACCTAGCCAAAAGTGAATTTGGAAAAGCCTAAATCACTGCAGGAGGTCCTCAGGGTAGTGTCCTGGGCCCAACCATCTTCAGCTGCTTCATCAATGACCTCCCTTCCATCATAAGGTCAGAAGTGGGGATGTTTGCGGGTGACTGCAAAAGGTTCAGCACCATTCGCAACTCCTCAGATAATGAAGAAGTCCGTGTCCAAATGCAGCAAGACCTGGACAACTTTCAGGCTTGAGGCTGACAAATGGCAAGTTACATTCGCGCCACACAAGTGCCAAGCAATGACCATCTCCTACAAGAGAGGATCTACCCATCGACCCTTGACATTCAATGGCATTACCATCGCTGAATCCCCCACAATCAATATCCTGAGGGTTACCATTGATCAGAAACTGAACTGGACCCAGCCACATTAATACTGTGCCTACCAGGGCAGGTCAGAGGCTGGGGGTTTTCCAGAGAGTAACTCACCTCCTGACCGCCCCCCTCCGAAGCCTTTCCACAATCTACAAGGTACAAGTCAAGATTTTGTTGTGCATATCCACAGATCGCTGAAGGTGGCAGGACAGGTAGAGGAGATAGTTAAGAATGGAATCTTTTCCTTTATTAGCCGAGCCATGGAATATAAGAGCTGGAAGGTTGAGCTGGAACTGTATTAAATATTAGTTAGGCCACATGCAAACTATTGTATGTAGTTCTGACCACCTCATATTAGGAAAGATGAGATCATGCTCGAGAGGGTGAAGAGATTTATGAGGATATTGCGAGGAATGAAAAATGTTAACAATGAGGAAAGTTTGGATAGTCTATGGTTGTTTACTTTGGAACTGAGGAAGTTGGCAGGGGATTTAATTGAGGTGTAGGAAGTTATGAAGGCCCGGAAAGGAGTGGATCGGAAGGACCTATTTCCATTAGCAGAGAGGTTAATAGCCAGCGGGCAAACGTTTAAAGTCATTGATAGAAGGATTACAGGGGAGTTGAGAAATATTTTTCACCCAGACAGCAGTGGGAGTTTGGAACTCTCTGTCTGGAGGATGGTACAGGCTGCAAACCTCACCACATTTCTTTTAAAAAGTTGGCCGTCTTGAAGAACTGAAACCTATAAGTCTACAGACCAGGAACTGGAATGTGCGAGTAGGTTGGACAGCTCGTATTTGGCTAGTCCTGGGCAAGGTGGGCTGAGGGCCTCCATCTACAAATGGGGCATCTAGATTTCCAATGTGATGAATAACTGGGATTGGAGTAGGATGTCATAGTAATTATAGTCTGTTTTGTCCTATTACCTCTGCACTGCAAAGATTATATTGCAAATGAATGTGACATTTATATCACTAAAAGAGAACATCAGCTATAACCAAACCCGAAGCTGACCACGCTACAATGATAGAAAACTTCACCGGATACCTGATTTAGTCTCCCTGTCCCGGGAGCGTTGTCCCTGTCCCGGGAGTGTTGTCCCTGTCCCGGGAGTGTTGTCCCTGTCCCGGGAGTGTTGTCCCTGTCCCGGGAGTGTTGTCCCTGTCCCGGGAGCGTTTGATGGGGACAGGGTAGAGGGAGATTTACTCTGTATCTAACCCCGTGCTGTACCTGTCCTGGGAGTGTTTGATGGGGACAGTGTAGAGGGAGCTTTACTCTGTATCTAACCCCATGCTGTACCTGTCCTGGGAGTGTTTGATGGGGACAGTGTAGAGGGAGCTTTACTCTGTATCTAACCCCGTGCTGTACCTGTCCTGGGAGTGTTTGATGGGGACAGTGTAGAGGAAGCTTTACTCTGTATCTAACCAGCGCTGTACCTGTCCTGGGAGTGTTTGATAGGGACAGTGAAGAGGGAGCTTTACTCTATATCTAACCCCGTGCTGTACCTGTCCTGGGAGTGTTTGCTGGGGACAGTGTGGAGGGAGCTTTACTCTGTATCTAACCCCGTGCTGTACCTGTCCTGGGAGTGTTTGATGGGGACAGTGTAGAGGGAGCTTTACTCTGTATCTAATCCCGTGCTGTACCTGTCCTGGGAGTGTTTAATGGGGACAGTGTAGAGGGAGCTTTACTCTGTATCTAACCCTGTGCTGTACCGGTCCTGGGAGTGTTTTGTGGGTGTCATGATATTCAAACACACACATCATGATGGACACACCGACAGGCAAATCAGAGCACACAACACCACAACCAATCACAGACAAGAACACCAACCACATAAAAAGCACGAGCACGACACCTGGTGGTCAGTAGGTCTGGGGACAAAGAAACAAGAAAGAGCTGTTAAAACATCACAAGCAGGGAACCCCCACGTGCAAAGTGCAAAGACAAAACTGTACATAGTAAGTTTAAATAAAATAGCGTTGTACCATATACAACCGTGTTGGCTCATCTGTGTGTCAGAACACCCAACACCACATGGTACAGGAGTGGATCGATACCTGCCTACTAACCTGCCATTCTGGACATGGACCACACCGACGGACCGCAGCCGATGCAAGTCGCGGGGAACCTAGGTACCAATTGGAAGCTCTACAGGCAGCGATTTGACCTGTACATCCGTGCCACCGAAAAACAAAGCGCCTCGGATGACACGAAGATTGCAATGCTCCTCTTCTACGCAGGTCAGCACGCCACCAACGTCTTCAACTCACTGGTGTTCGAAGAAGGCGAAAACCAATCCAAATATGACACGGTCATCCTCAAGCTGGACCAGCACTTTCAAGTTGAAGTAAATGAAAGTTTTGAAAGATACCTCTTTCAGCAACGCCTGCAAGGTAAGGAGGAGCTTTTTCAACCCTTCCTGACGCACCTCCGGATTCTAGCGCAGTCCTGCGGTTACGGCACCATCACAGAGTCCATGATCAGGGACCAGATTGTTTTTGGCGTTGCCTCTAGTGGCCTACGCCAGCAGCTTCTTAAAATAAAAAGCCTCACCTTAGCGTCTGCTGTGGAAGCCTGTGTCCTCCACGAAAATGCTACCTGCCGTTTTGCCCAATTTCAGGCGTCCGAGTTGGCACGGAGGGGGTCCCCAGCCGTCGAATCGGCAAGCCAGGCCGCCCACGACGTCGAACGCATTAAGGCCGTCGATTACTTCCCGACCCACGGCCCGGACGACAGCGGCCGCTTCCCGCGCTTTTCGCGGTCTCCCGCGCAGGTGCGCGCCAAAAATAACGGCCACAACGAGAGACGCACTGCGCAGGCGCGCCCACCGCAAGATCGCACTGCGCATGCGCAGTGGCGCAACGAACGCCGTGACATCATGACGTGCGGCAATTGTGGAGCTCTACATTTAAAAGGGCAATGTCCTGCAAAAAACCGACAGTGCCTCAGATGTGGCAAGATGGGCCACTACGCAGCCCACTGTCGTTCGGCTCAACCCATGGATCCGGCGCATCCTCGACAATCTCGCAGACAAGTCAGGACCGTCCAGCCCACGCATCAAGACTTCCAGTTAAGTGATGCAGATGACCAGGATGCCTTCCGCGTTTCCGTCATCGATGTCAACAAGGTCAATGCCATCAATCCAGCCGAT
Source organism: Scyliorhinus torazame (assembly GCF_047496885.1). NCBI lineage: Eukaryota > Metazoa > Chordata > Chondrichthyes > Carcharhiniformes > Scyliorhinidae > Scyliorhinus > Scyliorhinus torazame. Next base: position 397,453,029 of record NC_092708.1, on the reverse strand, counting down.
GAGTGGTGTGCCACCCTGACGGTCAACCGATCGCGCGTCGCCTTCCGTCTGGACACCGGCGCATCCGCCAACCTGATTGCATATTCTGCAGTCCAGGCCATGAAGGTCAAACCACCCATCACGCCATCCCGGCTCAAGATGGTTGACTATAACGGGAACGTCATCCCGTCCATAGGATCTTGCCAGCTACAGGTGACCCACAAGATGTACACGGCCACACTCCCCTTCGAAGTTGTCGGCTCATCAAAGGACTCGTTACTGGGCGCACAGGCGTGTAAGGTCCTTCACCTGGTACAGCGCATTATGTCTCTCTCTCCAGATGAGATATCCGACTTCCCGGATGCTGAGTTCCACGCAAATCTCCATTCCCTCCTTGCTCACAACCAGGAGGTTTTTGAAGGCATGGGGACATTGCTATACACGTACAAGATTCGACTCAGACCGGACGCCATCCCTGTCGTTCACGCACCTCGCAGGGTTCCTGCGCCACTCAAAGACCGCCTCAAGGCACAACTGCAGATTCTTCAGGACCAAGGGGTCCTATCCAGGGTCACGGAGCCCACGCCATGGGTCAGCTCCATGGTCTGTGTAAAGAAGCCCTCTGGCGAGCTCCGTATATGTATAGATCCTAAAGATCTGAATAACAACATCATGCGGGAACACTATCCCATCCCGAAACGAGAGGACCTCACCAGCGAGATGGCGCGAGCCAAAATATTCACCAAATTGGATGCGTCCAAAGGATTCTGGCAGATCCAACTGGACCCGGCCAGCCGAAGACTATGCACATTCAACACCCCTTTTGGCAGATTCTGCTACAACCGGATGCCATTCGGCATCATTTCAGCATCTGAAGTTTTCCACCGCATTATGGAGCAGATGATGGAAGGCATCGAAGGGGTACGTGTATATGTGGACGATATCATCATTTGGTCCACCACTCCGCAGGAACACATGCATCGTCTACGACGTGTCTTCACCCGCATACGACAAAATGGCCTGCGTCTCAACCGTGCGAAGTGTGCCTTCGGCCAGACGGAGCTGAAATTCCTCGGGGACCACATCTCAAGGTCAGGGGTCCGTCCCGATGCAGACAAGGTTAGCGCCATCACAGCCATGCCACGGCCGGCTGACAAGAAGGCTGTCTTAAGATTCCTGGGCATGGTCAACTTCCTTGGGAAGTTCATTCCCAACCTGGCTTCTCATACAACAAATATGCGCCATCTCGTAAAAAAATCGACAGAATTCAACTGGCACCAATCGCATCAGCGGGAATGGGAGGAGCTCAAGCACAAACTGGTCACGGCACCAGTGCTGGCCTTCTTTGACACGACTCGCCCTACAAAGATCTCAACAGACGCCAGCCAATCTGGTATTGGAGCGGTACTCCTGCAAAAAGACAGCACGTCGTCATGGGCCCCGGTTGCATATGCCTCACGAGCCATGACCCCTACCGAACAGCGCTACGCGCAAATCGAAAAAGAATGCCTGGGCTTGTTAACTGGACTGGACAAGTTCCACGACTATGTGTATGGCCTGCCACGATTTACGGTCGAAACTGACCACCGCCCCCTGGTCAACATCATTAACAAAGACCTGAACGACATGACTCCTCGCCTCCAGCGCATCTTACTTAAACTCAGGAGGTACGATTTCGAACTGATCTACACTCCGGGGAAGGAGCTCATCGTGGCGGACACTCTTTCCCGAGCAGTGAGCACACCACCAGATGCGGAGGGGTTCGTGCGTCAAATTGAGGCACACGTAACTCTGACAGCAGCAAATCTGCCAGCTGATGATCCTAGTCTGGCCCACATACGCGCAGAGACGGCGACTGACCCCCTTCTGCAGCGAGTGATGCGCCACATGACGGAAGGGTGGCTCAAAAGGCAGTGCCCCCAGTTTTATAATGTGCGAGATGATCTTACCAACATAGACGGGGTCCTTATGAAATCAGACAGGATCGTTATTCCGCACAGCGTGCGCCAGATGATTCTTCATCAACTACACGAAGGCCACTTGGGCGTCGAAAAATGCAGACGAAGGGCCCGGGAGGCGGTATATTGGCCGGGTATTAATGAAGACATAGCCAACATGGTGCTCAACTGCACAACCTGTCAGAGGTTTCAGCCGGCGCAACCTCCGGAAACACTTCTACCACACGAGATGGTGACGTCCCCCTGGGCGAAGGTGGGTGTTGACCTATTTCACGCGCTCGGCAGAGATTACATCGTTATTATAGACTACTTCTCAAACTACCCGGAAGTCATGCCTCTCCATGATCTGACGTCGTCCGCAGTCATTGGGGCCTGCAAGGAAACATTTGCTCGCTATGGCATTCCAAGGACTGTCATGTCAGACAATGGACCCTGTTTCGCCAGCCGTGAATGGTCGTCCTTTGCCGCAGCATATGGTTTCACTCATGTGACATCCAGCCCTCTGCATCCACAATCGAACGGGAAGGCTGAAAAGGGTGTCCACATCGCCAAGCGGCTCCTGTGCAAGGCGGCTGCTGCCGGATCGGACTTTAACCTTGCCTTGCTGGCCTATCGATCGGCCCCGCTATCCACGGGTCTCTCGCCAGCGCAGCTACTAATGGGTCGCTCCCTCAGGACGACGGTACCTTCCATCCTGGCACCAACAACAGACCATGAGGCGGTTCTTCGGAACATGCAACTGCAGCGTGATCGCCAGAAAAGTCGGTACGACACACGAGCGACGGACCTGTCCCCCCTGTCCTCCGGAGACAAAGTACGCGTCCATCAACCGTATGGTGGCTGGTCAGCACCGGCCGAAGATCTCCGACAAGTGGCTCCCCGCTCGTTCCTGGTTCGCATGCCGGATGGTTCCGTGCGTCGCCGCAATCGGCGCGCACTTCGCCGACTTCCACGCTCACAGCCACACAGTACGCACACGCCAGATCCTCAACAGGCTTCCGAGGATGACTTTGTGGAGCTGCCGCACATCACGCCCTTTCCATCGCCACCCATGGCCATGCCTGCACAGCAGCCGGTGGTTCTTGATCCACCCTTGAGGCGATCAACCCGAACTCGTCGCAAGCCCATTAGACTGGACTTATAATACCGTTCATATGTTTAACAAGTTGCACAATTTTACATGATAACCTGTTGTTGTTTATCGTTCCAGATGTCGTCTGACTGGACAACTGTTCAAGTTTTTTTTTTTTCCTTCTTCTCTCGCTCGCATTTATGTTATGTTATGGTACAACTTGGTTCATGTGACGCACCCGACATCGCCCCATGTACATAGTTCCGTCATATGCACATGCTGCACACGACACACACACACTCTTAGATGCACTCACGACACGATCATATTTATTACCACGTAGGCACATATCTTTGTAAAAAGGGGGGATGTCATGATATTCAAACACACACATCATGATGGACACACCAACAGGCAAATCAGAGCACACAACACCACAACCAATCACAGACAAGAACACCAACCACATAAAAAGCACGAGCACGACACCTGGTGGTCAGTAGGTCTGGGGACAAAGAAACAAGAAAGAGCTGTTAAAACATCACAAGCAGGGAACCCCCACGTGCAAAGTGCAAAGACAAAACTGTACATAGTAAGTTTAAATAAAATAGCGTTGTACCATATACAACCGTGTTGGCTCATCTGTGTGTCAGAACACCCAACACCACAGTGGGGACAGTGTAGAGGGAGCTTTACTCTGTATCTAACCCCGTGCTGTACCTGTCCTGGGAGTGTTTGATGGGGACAGTGTAGCGGGAGCTTTACTCTGTATCTAACCCCGTGCTGTACCTGTTCTGAGAGTGTTTGATGGGGACAGTGTAGAGGGAGCATTACTCTGTATATAACCCTGTGCTGTACCTGTTCTGGGAGTGTTTGATGAGGACAGTGTCGAGGATTGGATTGGATTGGATTTGTTTATTGTCACGTGTACCGAGGTACAGTGAAAAGTATTTTTCTGCGAGCAGCTCAACAGATCATTAAGTACATGAGAAGAAAAGGGAATAAAAGAAAATACATAATAGGGCAACACAACATATACAATGTCACTACAAAAGCACTGGCATCGGATGAAGCATACAGGGTGTAGTGTTAATGAAATCAGTCCATAAGAGGGTCATTTAGGAGTCTGGTGACAGTGGGGAAGAAGCTGTTTTTGAGTCTGTTCGTGCGTGTTCTCAGACTTCTGTATCTCCTGCCCGATGGAAGGAGTTGGAAAAGTGAGTAAGCCGGGTGGGAGGGATCTTTGATTATACTGCCCGCTTTCCCCAGGCAGCGGGAGGTATAGATGGAGTCAATGGATGGGAGGCAGGTTCGTGTGATGGACTGGGCGGTGTTCACGACTCTCGGAAGTTTCTTGCGGTCCTGGGCCGAGCAGTTGCCATACCAGGCTGTGATGCAGCCTGATAGGATGCTTTCTATGGTGCATCTGTAAAAGTTGGTAAGAGTCAATGTGGACATGCCGAATTTCCTTAGTTTCCTGAGGAAATATAGGCGCTGTTGTGCTTTCTTGGTGGTAGCGTCGACGTGGGTGGACCAGGACAGATTTTTGGAGATGTGCACCCCTAGGAATTTGAAACTGCTAACCACCTCCACCTCGGCCCTGTTGATGCTGACAGGGGTGTGTACAGTACTTTGCTTCCTGAAGTCAATTACCAGCTCCTTAATTTTGCTGGCATTGAGGGAGAGATTGTTGTCGCTACACCAATCCACTAGGTTCTCTATCTCCCTCCTGTATTCGGACTCATCGTTATTCGAGATCCGGCCCACTATGGTCGTATCGTCAGCAAACTTGTAGATGGAGTTGGAGCCAAGTTTTGCCACGCAGTCGTGTGTTTACAGGGAGTAGAGTAGGGGGCTAGGTACTCAGCCTTGTGGGGCCCGGTGTTGAGGACTATTGTGGAGGAGGTGTTGTTGTTCATTCTTACTGATTGTGATCTGTTGGTCAGAAAATCGAGGATCCAGTTGCAGAGTGGGGAGCCAAGTCCTAGGTTTTGGAGCTTTGATATGAGCTTGGCTGGGATTATGGTGTTGAAGGCGGAGCTGTAGTCAATAAATAGGAGTCTAATGTAGGAGTCCTTGTTTTCGAGATGCTCTAGGGATGAGTGTAGGGCCAGGGAAATGGTGTCTGATGTGGACCGGTTGCAGCGGTATGCGAATTGCAGTGGATCAAGGCGTTCTGGGAGTACGGAGGTGATGCGCTTCATGATCAACCTCTCGAAGCACTTCATTACGACTGAAGTCAGGGCCACTGGTCCGTAGTCATTGAGGCACATTGCCTGGTTCTTCTTTGGTACCGGTCTGATGGTGGTCTTCTTGAAGCAGGTGGGGACCACGGAGTGGAGTAGGGACAGGTTAAAGATGTCCGCGAATACCTCTGCCAGCTGGTCCGCGCAGGCTCTGAGTGCACGACCAGGGATCCCGTCTGGGCCCGTCGCCTTCTGAGGGTTCACTTTCAGGAAGGCCAATCTGACTTCGGAAGCTGTGTGGTAGGTATGGGTGAATTATGGGCTGCTGGGGCACTCGCCAGTGGATTGTTGGTTACCTGCTCGAACCGAGCATAGAATGTATTGAGTTCATCGGGGAGGGGTGCGCTGCTGCCAGAGATACTGTTCGGCTTCGCTTTGTAGCCCGTTATGTTGTTTAGTCCTTGAGGGAGCTTCACTCTGTATCTAACCCCGTGCTGTACCTGTCCTCGGAGTGTTTGATGGGGAGAGTGTAGAGGGAGCTTTACTCTGTATCTAACCCCGTGCTGTACCTGTCCTGGGAGTGTTTTGATGGGGACAGTGTGGAGAGAGCTTTACTCTGTATCTAACCCCGTGCTGTACCTGTCCTGGGAGTGTTTGATGGGGGCAGTGTAGAAGGAGCTTTGCTCTGTATCTAACCCCGTGCTGTACCTGTCCTGGGAGTGTTTGATGGGGACAGTGTAGAGGGAGCTTTACTCTGTATCTAACCCCGTGCTGTACCTGTCCTGGGAGTGTTTGATGGGGACAGTGTAGAGGGAGCTTTACTCTGTATCTAACCCCGTGCTGTACCTGTCCTGGGAGTGTTTGATGGGGACAGTGCAGAGGGAGCTTTACTCTGTATCTAACCCCGTGCTGTACCTGTCCTGGGAGTGTCTGATGGGGACAGTGTAGAGGGAGCTTTACTCTGTATCTAACCCCATGCTGTACCTGTTCTGACAATTCACCGTCTCCCAATAAATATTGCTGAGCTATTCGGTGCTGACAGAGTGAGATGGCTTTCAGTTTGAATTATGTCGTGGAAGAATGTTGTTTTGTTCAAAGAAAATTTTGCAAATGCTCGCAAGGCTGGAAGTTAGATTTTGAGGCCGTTCTGCCACACTGCCTGGCCTCTAACTGAGACACAATCCATCTTTTGTGTGTCACTCACAGCTGAGAAGCTGAGCAGATGTTGAAAAGGATATACCATCTGTTAAAATAACTTTCTCCAACCCAAAGACCTGTGAAGTGAAGCAGTAAAGAAACTCTGTGAGTCTTTAACTTACTATGGGACCTAGATGAAGTGCGGACAGCCCAGGAGATGGCCAATCAGCAGTGGAGAATGTTCTGGGAGCGTGACAACAACCAATTGGTCCTTTGTTTAGTCTGTAATGTCGTCCAGGAGCACAAGTCACCTCACTGGACCAATGGACAGGAGAAAAGTCCCACAGAGCTCCAGAAACAGATACAAAGGCAGGCGGCCAATAGCTTCCTAAAAGGATGGAGGCATCTTAGAATCGAGAGATAGAGAGCTTTAGGAAGGAAATTCCAGAACTTAGGATCCAAAATAATGCCAATGTTCCCTTCACCAACCTTCTGCGTTACTTCATCAGAACATTCAATTAGATTAGTCAAGTATCATCTGCCTTTCACAAATCTGTGCTGGCTCGTAAGATATCGGAGCAGAATTAGGCCATTCGGCCCATCGAGTCTGCTCTGCCATTCGCCATGGCTGATCTCATCCTGGCCTTAACTCCACCGTCCTGCCCGTTCTCCATAACCCCTCAACCCATTACCAATAAAAATCTGTCTAACTCTTCCGTAAATTTATTCACTGTCCCAGCATCCACCGCACTCAGGTAGCGAATTCCACACATTCACAACCCTTTGGGAGAAGTAGTTTCTAGTCATTTCTGTTTTAACTTTGCTACCTCTTATTCTAAGATTATGACCTCATTCTAGAATGCCTCACAAGAGGAAGCATCTGCTCCACGTCTACTTTATCCAGACCGTTTAGCATCTTGTATACCTCGATTTGATCTCCCCTCATTCTTCTAAACTCGGGAGAGTATCGGCCTAAACTGCTCAATCTCTCCTCATACGACAAACCCCTCACCTCTGGAATCAACCCAGTGAACCTCCTCTGAACCGCCTCCAATGTCCCTACATCCCTCCTCAAATAAGGAGACTGAAACTGTGCGCAATACTCCAGGTGCAGTCTCACCGATGCCTTGTGTAGTTGCAACACTTCCTTACCTTTATATTCTATTCCTTCAGCTATAAATTATTTTTAAAGAACTCAATCTCTCCCATCACCGATGTGAACGATAGCCTGCAGCTACTCGGATAGGCCTAGTACCCTTTCTTGAACAAAGGTGTCACATCTGCCACTGTCCGATCCTCTGGCACCTCCCCAATATCCAGGGAAGATTAGAAGATTATGACAAACTCTTCTCACTTATTTCAATGACCTGTGATGGACGTTGTTGTGAGGTGTCAGAAGGAGTTCAGTCGGTTTTATTCAGGTTTCCATAGTCTCGGGTAGTTCAACAGTAAATATTTATTAAGTACCAAAGGTCTGAGCTGGGAGCTGTCTCCATGCTTGCTATTACACACCGCTCTGTCCAACAATAGGAGAGGTGGTAGTATAATGGTATCGTCAATGGACTAGTAATCCAGAAACCAGGGGTAACGCTCTGGGGGCCCGGGTTCCAATCCCACTATGGCAGATGGTGAAATTTTAATTCAATATAAATCTGGAATGAAAACTCCAATGGTGACCATGAAATCATTGCCGATTGTCGTAAAATCCCATCTGGTTCACTAATGTCCCTTAGGGAAGGAAATGTGCTGTCCTTACCCGGTCTGGCCGACATGTGACTCCAGACCCACAGCAACGATCCACAGCTCTTCACTGCCCCCTCAAGGGCAATTAGAGATGGGCAATAAATGTGGGCCGAGCCAGCACTGCGCACATCCCATGAGAAGAATTTAAAAACACTGATCCCTCGGTGCAAGTCATGTGTCTTTTCTCCAGCGGGCCCTTATACTACACAGAGTCAGCATCACCTCTCTGTCAATTTTCACCCTTTCAATCCCTCCATCATTTCCACTTTTATTTTTTCAGCATCCTCTTCCCTAGTAAGCACTGACACAAAGAACTCATTGCATATTCTCGCCTTGCCCGGCATGTCTGAGCACATATCACACTCTGTCCCTAACAATCCCGACACCCCCTCTTACTGCCAGCTTACTATTTACATGTCGATAATTTTTGGATGGCCTTTTATGCTTGGTGTCATTCTATTCCTGTACCCACTCTCTTTGTCAGATTTATGTTCCTCCTCACTCCTCCTGACATGCATTATATCATATTCTCCCTCAACTCATTCTCCAAAAAGCCCCGGTTTTGGTTCCTCTACCTTTCCTTCTCATTGGAATGTATCTGGCTCCTACCTCAAACATCGTCTCCTTCAATATAACCCATTGAATTGTTGAGTTTTTCCCTCTGAATCGTTGGTTCCATTCTACCACGACCAGATCCCCTCTTACCCCATTAGAGTTGACCATGACTCGATCCCCTCTTACACCATTGGAAATTGGCCTTGACTAGATCCCCTCTTACCACATTGGCATTTGATCATGACTAGATTCCCTCTTACCTCATTGGAGCTTTACCATGACTAGATCCCCTCTTACCCCATTGGAGTTGACCATGACTAGATTCCCTCTTACCTCATTGGAAATTGGCCTTGACTAGATTCCCTCTTACCTCATTGGAATTTGACCATGACTAGATTCCCTCTTACCTCATTGGAACTTCACCATGACTAGATCCCCTCTTACCCCATTGGAATTTGACCATGACTAGATCCCCTCTTACCTCATTGGAATTTGACCATGACTAAATTCCCTCTTACCTCATTGGAATGTTACCATGACTAGATCCCCTCTTACCTCATTGGAACTTGACCATGACTAGATCCCCTCTTACCTCATTGGAATTGACCATGACTAGATTTCCTCTTACCTCATTGGAACTTTACCATGACTAGATTCCCTCTTACCTCATTGGAATTTGACCATGGCTAGATCCCCTCTTACCCCTTTGGAATTTGACCATGACTAGATCCCCTCTTACCTCATTGGAACTTTACCATGACTAGATTCCCTCTTACCTCATTGGAATTTGACCATGGCTAGATTCCCTCTTCCGCATTGGAATTTGACCATGGCTCACTCCCCTGTTACCTCATTGGAATTGACCATGACTAGATCCCCTCTTACCTCATTGGAACTTTACCATGACTAGATTCCCTATTACCTCATTGGAATTTGACCATGACTAGATCCCCTCTTACCCCATTGGAATTTGACCATGACGAGATTCCCTCTTACCTCATTGGAACGTTACCGTGACTAGATCCCCTCTTACCTCATTGGAATTGACCACGACAAGATTCCCTTGTACCCCATTGGAATTTGACCATGACTAGATTCCACCTTACCTCATTGGAATTGACTATGACTAGATTCCCTCTTACCTCATTGGAATTTGACCATGACTAGATCCCATCTTGCCTCATTGGAACTTTACCATGACTAGATTCCCTCTTACCTCATTGGAACTTTACCATGACTAGATTCCCTCTTACCTCATTGGAATTTGACCATGGCTAGATCCCCTCTTACCCCCATTGGAATTGACCTTGACTAGATCCCCTCTTACCTCATTGGAACTTTACCACGACTAGATTCCCTCTTACCTCATTGGAACTTTACCATGACTAGATTCCCTCTTACCTCATTGGAACTTTTCCATGACTGGATCCCCTCTTACCCCATTGAAATTTGACCATGACTAGATCCCCTCTTACCCCACTGGAATTGACTTTGACTAGATCCCCTCTTACCTCATTGGAACTTTACCATGACTAGATTCCCTGTTATCTCATTGGAACTTTAACATGACTAGATTCCCTCTTACCCCATTGGAATTTGACCATGACTAGATTCCCTCTTACCTCATTGGAATTGACCGTGACTAGATCCCCTATTATCCCGTTGGAATTGACAATGACTAGATCCCCTCTTACCTCATTGGAACTTTACCATGACTAGATTCCCTCTTATCTCATTGGAATTTGACCATGACTAGATCCCCTCTTCCCCCATTGTAGTTGACCATGACTAGATCCGCTCTTACCTCATTGGAGTTGACCATGACTAGATTCCCTCTTACCTCATTGGAACGTTACCATGACTAGATTCCCTCTTACCTCATTGGACCTTTACCAAGACTAGATCCCCTCTTACCCAATTGAAATTGACCATGACTAGATTCCCTCTTACCTCATTGGAATTTGACCATGACTAGATCCCCTCTTACCCCATTGGAATTTGACCATGACTAGATTCCCTCTTACCTCATTGGAACTTTACCATGACTCGATCCCCTCTTACCCCATTGGAATTGACCATGACTAGATTTCCTCTTATTTCATTGGAACTTTACCATGACTAGATTCCCTCTTATCCAATTTGAACTTTGCCATGACTAGATTCTCTCTTACCCCATGGAACTTTACCATGACTAGATTCCCTCTTACCCCGTTGGAATTTGACCATGACTAGATCCCCTCTTACCTCATTGGAATTGACCATGACGAGATTCCCTCTTTCCTCATTGGAACTTTACCATGACTAGATTCCCTCTTACCCCATTGGAATTTGACCATGACTAGATCCCCTCTTACCTCATTGGAATTGACCATGACTAGATTCCCTCTTTCCTCATTGGAACTTTACCATGACTAGATCCCCTCTTACCTCCTTGGAATTTGACCATGACTAGATCCCCTCTTACCTCATTGGAATTGACCATGACTAGATTCCCTCTTACCTCATTGGAACTTTACCATGACTAGATTCCCTCTTATCTCATTGGAATTTGACCATGGCTAGATCCCCTCTTACCCCATTGGAATTTGACCATGACTAGATCCCCTCTTACCTCATTGGAACTTTACCATAACTAGATCCCCTCTTACCTCATTGGAATTTGACCATGACTAGATTCCCTCTTCCGCATTGGAATTTGACCATGGCTCGATCCCCTGTTACCTCATTGGAATTGACCATGACTAGATCCCCTGTTACCTCATTGTAATTGACCATGACTAGATCCCCTCTTGCATCATTGGAACTTTACCATGACTAGATTCCCTCTTACCTCATTGTAATTTGACCATGACTAGATCCCCTCTTACCTCATTGGAATTTGACCATGATTAGATCCCCTCTTACCTCATTGGAATTGACCATGCCTAGATTCCCTCTTACCTCATTGGAATTTGACCATGACTAGATCCCCTCTTACCCCATTGGTATTTGACCATGACTAGATTCCCTCTTACCGCATTGGAACTTTACCATGACTAGAGCCCCTCTTACCTCATTGGAATTGACCACAACAAGATTCCCTCTTACCCCATTGGAATTTGACCATGACTAGATTCCACCTTACCTCATTGGAACTGACCATGACTAGATTCCCTCTTACCTCATTGGAATTTGACCATGACTAGATCCCCTCTTGCCACATTGGAACATTACCATGACTTGATCCCCTCTTACCCCATTGGAATTGACCATGACTGGATCCCCTCTTATCTCATTGGAACTTAACCATGACTAGATTCCCTCTTACCTCATTGGAACTTGACCATGACTAGATTCCTTCTTACCTCATTGGAATTTGACCATGGCTAGATCCCCTCTTACCCCCATTGGAATTGACCTTGACTAGATCCCCTCTTACCTCATTGGAACTTTACCATGACTAGATTCCCTGTTATCTCATGGGAACTTTACCATGACTAGATTCCCCCTTACCCCATTGGAATTGACCTTGACTAGATCCCCTCTTACCTCATTGAAACTTTACCATGACTAGATTCCCTCTTACCTCATTGGAACTTTACCATGACTAGATTCCCTCTTACCTCATTGGAACTTTACCATGACTAGATCCCCTCTTACCCCATTGGAATTTGACCATGGCTAGATCCCCTCTTACCCCCATTTGAATTGACCTTGACTAGATCCCCTCTTACCTCATTGGAACTTTACCATGACTAGATTCCCTCTTACCTCATTGGAACTTTACCATGACTAGATTCCCTCTTACCTCATTGGAACTTTACCATGACTAGATCCCCTCTTACCCCATTGGAATTTGACCATGACTAGATCCCCTCTTACCCCATTGGAATTGACCTTGACTAGATCCCCTCTTACCTCATTGGATCTTTACCATGACTAGATTCCCTGTTATCTCATTGGAACTTTACCATGACTAGATTCCCCCTTATCCCATTGGAATTGACCATGACTAGATTCCCTCTTACCTCATTGGAATTGACCGTGACTAGATCCCCTCTTATCCCGTTGGAATTGACAATGACTAGATCCCCTCTTACCTCATTGGAACTTTACCATGACTAGATTCCCTCTTATCTCATTGGAATTTGACCATGACTAGATCTCCTCTTCCCCCATTGTAGTTGACCATGACTAGATCCCCTCTTATCTCATTGGAGTTGACCATGACTAGATTTCCTCTTACCTCATTGGAACTTTACCGTGACTATATTCCATCTTACCTCATTGGAACTTTACCATGACTAGATCCCCTCTTACCCAATTGAAATTGACCATGACTAGATTCCCTCTTACCCCATCGGAATTTGACCATGACTAGATCCCCTCTTACCTCATTGGAATTGGTCATGACTAGATTCCCTCTTACCTCATTGGAATTTGACCATGACTAGATTCCCTCTTACCTCATTGGAATTTGACCATGACTAGATCCCCTCTTACCCCATTGGAATTTGACCATGACTAGATTCCCTCTTACCTCATTGGAACTTTACCATGACTAGATCCCCTCTTACCTCATTGGAATTGGCCATGACTAGATTTACTCTTATCTCATTGGAACTTTACCATGACTAGATTCCCTCTTGTCCCATTGGAACTTTACCATGACTAGATTCTGTCTTACCCCATGGAACATTACCATGACTAGATTCCCTCTTACCCCATTGGAATTTGACCATGACTAGATTCCCTCTTACCTCATTGGAATTTGACCATGACTAGATTCCCTCTTACCTCATTGGAATTTGACCATGTCTAGATTCCCTCTTACCTAATTGGAATTTGACCATGATTAGATCCCCTCTTACCCCATTGGAATTGGCCAAGACTAGATCCCCTCTTACCTCATTGGAATTTGACCATGGCTAGATCCCCACTTACCCCGTTGGAATTGACCATGACTAGATCCCCTCTTACCTCATTGGAATTTAACCATGACTAGATTCCCTCTTACCCCATTGGAACTTTACCATGACTAGATTCCCTCTTACCTCATTGGAATTTGACCATGACTAGATCCCCTCTTACCTCATTGAAATTTGACTATGACTAGATCCCCTCTTACCTCATTGGAGTTGACCATGACTAGATCCCCTCTTACCTCATTGGCATTTGACCATGACTCCACCCCCTGTTACCCTATTGGAAATTGGCCTTGACTAGATCCCCTCTTACCCCATTGGAATTGACCATGACTAGATTTCCTCTTATCTCATTGGAACTTTACCATGACTAGATTCCCTCTTATCCCATTGGAACTTTACCATGACTAGATTCTCTCTTACCCCATGGAACTTTACCATGACTAGATTCCCTCTTACCCCATTGGAATTTGACCATGACTAGATCCCCTCTTACCTCATTGGAATTGACCATGACTAGATTCCCTCTTTCCTCATTGGAACTTTACCATGACTAGATTCCCTCTTACCCCATTGGAATTTGACCATGACTAGATCCCCTCTTACCTCATTGGAATTTGACCATGACTAAATTCTCTCTTACCTCATTGGAACGTTACCATGACTAGATCCCCTCTTACCTCATTGGAATTTGACCATGACTAGATTCCCTCTTACCTCATTGGAATTTGACCATGACTAGATTCCCTCTTACCTAATTGGAATTTGACCATGTCTAGATCCCCTCTTACCTCATTGGAATTTGACCATGACTAGATTCCCTCTTACCCCATTGGAATTAGCTGTTTTTGCATTCTGATGTTTTACATTAGATTGTTCCTTGCTCTTCTCCATTACTAATCTAAATCTGATTATCACTCGTACCCACTTATTCCTGCGCAGACATCTGGTCTACTTGGCTCACCTCATTCCCAGTACCAAACAGAGCAATGTCTCCTTCCCAATTGGCCGGAAACCGGACTCATCAAGGAATTCTCCCAAACACGGGTTCGGAATGTCTTCTCCCTTCTCACCTTTAACTCTAACATTCTCCCAATTTATTTATAGATATATATTCATCAAGCCTCCTCCAAATTTGTTTGTTTTGAAAGAAAGATGCCGCAATCTGTTCCCCGGAGGTCAGAAATTTCCAGTTCTACCACAAATCATTTTTCCCACTTTTGTCAATTCTTAATTCTTTCCCCTTAACAATCCGCATCGCGCCCCACAAACATGGTGGCGCACACCTCCCACCCAGCACCCCACCCCCCACCCATTCCTTCCCCCATCCCACCGCCTCCCCCACCATCCCACACCCACCTCCCCATCCCCCACCACCTCCCACCCAGCACCCCATCCCCCACCCATTCCTTCCCCCATCCCATCCCCCACCATTCCACACCCATCTCCCAGCCACCCCATCCTCCCACCTGCCCCACCACCCCATTCCGCACCCGTTCCTCCCCCCTCCCATCCCCCACCATCCCACACCCACCTCCCCATCCCCCACCGCCCCATTCCCCACCCGTTCCACCACCCCTCCCATCCCCCACCATCCCACACCCAACTCCCCACCCCCCACCACCCCATCCCCCACCCACTCCACCCCCCGCCCACCCCCCATCATCCCACACCCACCTCCCCATCCCCCACTGCCCCATCCCCCACCCGCTCCACCCCCCGCCCATCACCCCACACCCACCTCCCCATCCCCCACCGCCCCATTCCCCACCCCTCCCATCCCCCACCATCCCACACCCAACTCCCCATCCCCCACCGCCCCATCCCCCACCCACTCCACCCCCCGCCCACCCCCCATCATCCCACACCCACCTCCCCATCCCCCACTGCCCCACCCGCTCCACCCCCCGCCCATCATCCCACACCCACCTCCCCATCCCCCACCGCCCCATCCCCCACCCACTCCACCCCCATCATCCCACCTCCACCTCCCATCATCCCACACCCACCTCCCCACCCCCCACTCACCCCATCCTCCTCCAACCCCACCCCCACTGCCCCATATAATATCATAATAATAATCGCTTATTGTCACAAGTAGGTTTCAATGAAGTTACTGTGAAAAGCCCCTAGTCGCCACATTCCGGCGCCTGTTCGAGGAGGCTGGTACGGGAATTGAACCCGCGCTGCTGGCCTTGTTCTGCATTGCAAGCCAGCTGTTTAGCCCACTGTGCTAAACCAGCCCCTAAACCACCCCCCACCCGCTCCACCCCCCACCCATCCCCCACCCTCCCCAGACCCATCTTCGCATCCCACACCATCGCTCACCCATCTCAATTCCTTACCCGCCCAATCCTCACTGCCCCCCCCCCCACCGCCCCGTTCCCCCCACCCTCACCCCCCACCCCCTGCTGGTATTCTTTGCTTTAATGGTCGATGGACTCACCAGATTTCATCATCCCAACTTCGTAGCACTTGCGGAGTCGACAAGCCTGACAGCTTTTCCGTCTGTTCTTGTCTATTGTGCACTGGTTTGTCGCGGGGCAGATGTAGGCGTTGTGTCCTGAAACAAGTCACCCAGTCTAATCAGCGGCAGAATGAAGCATTTGCATTCACATAGCACCTTTCACCATGTTTCACTGGCAAACCAGGAGCTAATTTATCTAAAGAGTTGTTGCTCTGGTACTGTGGGGACTGGGGTAGCTGGCGTACACACAGCAAGATCCCACAACGTTGAGGAAAGAGGGTGGCACAGTGGTAATGTCACTGGACTGGTAATCCAGAGGCCCAGGCTGATGCTCTGGAGGATCGAATCCCACAACAGCTGGTGGAAATTAAATTCAATTAATTAATAAGTTTGCTTAATTAGCAAAAAAAAATCTGGAGCTGAAAGCTTGGGCGAAATTCTCCGGAAACGGCGCGATGTCCGCCGACTGGCGCCCAAAACGGCGCCAATCAGACGGGCATCGCGCCGCCCCAAAGGTGCGGAATGCTCCGCATCTTTGGGGGCCGAGCCCCAACATTGAGGGGCTAGGCCGACGCCGGAGGAATTTCCGCCCCGCCAGCTGGCGAAAACGGCCTTTGTTGCCCCGCCAGCTGGCGCGGAAATGACATCTCCGGGCGGCGCATGCGCGGGAGCGTCAGCTGACAGTTTCCCACGCATGCGCAGTGGAGGGAGTCTCTTCCACCTCCGCCATGGTGGAGACCGTGGCGGAGGCGGAAGGGAAAGAGTGCCCCCATGGCACAGGCCCGCCCACGGATCGGTGGGCCCCGATCGCGGGCCAGGCCACCGTGGGGGCACCCCCAGGGGTCAGATCACCCTGCGCCTCCCCCCAGGACCCCGGAGCCCGCCCACGCCGCCTTGTCCCGCCGGTAAGGTAGGTGATTTAATTTACGCCGACGGGACAGGCAATTTATCGGCGGGACTTCGGCCCATTCAGGCCGGAGAATCGAGCAGGGGTGCCCGCCAACCGGCGCGGCCCGATTCCCGCCCCCGCCAAATATCCGGTGCCGGAGACTTCGGCAACCGGCGGGGGTGTGATTCACGCCAGCCCCCGGCGATTCTCCGACCCGGCGGGGGGGGGGGGGGTCAGAGAATGTCGGCCCTTGTCTCAGTGACAGCGACCACAAAACTGTCATTGATTATTGTTAAAAACCCATCTGGTTGACAAATGTCCTTTCGTGGATGAAGTCCTTACCCGGTCTGGCCTGCAGGTGACTCCAGACCCAATGGGGTTGGGCTCTGAATTGCCCTCTGAAATGGCCCAGCAAACCATTCAGTTGAGGGGCAATTCGGGATGGGCAGCAAACGCTGGCCCAACCCAGCCCAGCCCAGCCCGGCCCAGCCCAGCCCAGCCCAGCCCAGCCCGGCCCGGCCCAGCCCAGCCCGGCCCAGCCCAGCCGGCCCGGCACAGCCCAGCCCAGCCCAGCCCGGCCCAGCCCGGCCCGGCCCAGCCCAGCCCGGCCCAGCCCAGCCCAGCCCGGCCCGGCCCAGCCCAGCCCGGCACGGCCCAGCCCGGCCCGGCCCAGCCCAGCCCAGCCCGGCCCGGCCCAGCCCGGCCCGGCCCAGCCCAGCCCAGCTCGGCCCGGCCCAGCCCAGCCCGGCACGGCCCAGCCCGGCCCGGCCCAGCCCGGCCCGGCCCGGCCCAGCCCGGCCCAGCCCGGCCCGGCCCAGCCCGGCCCGGCCCAGCCCGGCCCGGCCCAGCCCAGCCCGGCCCAGCCCGGCCCGGCCCAGCCCGGCCCAGCCCGGCCCAGCCCAGCCCGGCCCGGCCCAGCCCGGCGACGCCCACATCCCTCGAAGGATGTAACAAAAAGAGCTGACAATATATTTCAGCGAGCTAGATTCAAGCAAGGCTGCATCTTGGCATTACAGGATGGGAAAGAGTAAGTGAGCTTGTCCCCGTGCTGAGAGCCATCTGAACACTTGTTGGTGAATGAAGTGCTTGAATAAGAAAAGATTTGCAGGGGTTTGGGGGAAAGGGCAGGAGGGTGGGGCTAACTGCACTGCTGTGTGAAAAGGCCGGTCCGAGCTTGATGGGTAGAATGGCCTCCCTCGGGCTGCCCTGTGATGCTGTTATGTAACAATGCTGCTGTCGGGAATGCACTAAACCCAGCTGTCTCATTTTTGGAACATTTCTTTAGCAACCCCTTCCTGTAATAAATTTCTATCTTCACATGTAAACCACAAAATGTCCCAATATTAACAGATTCTTGTCAGGGTGGCTGGAATTTTACCTATTTCCCCCCTTGGCGGGCTCGAAGGCGAAGCGGGGGGGGGGGGCAGCAGTAACGTCACGGGGAAGCAGACCGGGGGCGGGGGGTGCTTCCTGACGCACTCCCCCTTGACGGGGCATTTTACCAGCTCGGGCTGATTGTGGATCCTCTGCCCAAGGTGGGCGATGGATTAGCATAACTCAAGACCAATTAAGCACTATTTACTGGGGAGCCTTTGGCAACAGCAAAGAACCTCACCCTCTGTCCCCCATTCCCTCCTTCTCTTGGGGAAGCCTCCAGCTTAACGGAGGTGGCCTCTCCACTGAACGTGGATCAGAGTCAGGCATTTTCACGCTCCAGAGGCGAGGGGGATGTGCTGGAAAGGCAGCCTCGGTCACCTCAATCCTCTCTGCCCAGAGTTCCCCCTCCAACCCTCAGCACCTGGAATGTTTTCAATGTTACCTCACTCAGCTCCTAAAGGTCTCCTCCCTCACTCAATTCCTGAGGGTCTCCTCCCTCACTCAACTCCTGAGGGTCTCCTCCCTCACTCAACTCCTGAGGGTCTCCTCCCTCACTCAACTCCTGAGGGTCTCCTCCCTCACTCAACTCCTGAGGGTCTCCTCCCTCACTCAACTCCTGAGGGTCTCCTCCCTCACTCAACTCCTGAGGGTCTCCTCCCTCACTCAACTCCTGAGGGTCTCCTCCCTCACTCAACTCTTGTGGGTCTCCTCCCTCACTCGACCCCTGGGATCTCCTTGCTCACTCAGCCCCTCGGGTTCCAGATGTGGGATAAAGACCAAGAAGCCCCCTCTCGCGGCAAGTGCGGGCGTGAGATCCATTTCCCGCCAGGATTCAGGCACTTAAAGAATATAATTTCTCAAAAGCCTTGGCACCCACTTAACAAATGTTAACACCGATGGTCAAATCTATAAGGGCACACTCTGAACCTGGCTAACATACTGACTATGGCCAAAATCATTCAGACAGCTGTATCGAAGAATACCTTTCAATATCTATTTGAAATAAAAAGGTTTACCAGGATTGGACGGGCTGTTTTATGATGAATGGTTGGACAGGTTATTCCTGAATCCATTGGAGTTTAGAAGAGTGAGTGGGAACTTGATTGAAACATAAAGGATCCTGAGGGGTTTATGGAGAGGATGTTTCCTCTTGTGGGCGAATCTAGAACTCGGGGTCACCGTTTAAAATAATGGGTCTCCCATTTAAACAGGAGGTGAGGCAAAATGTTTTCTCTCAGAGGGGCGAGACTCTCTGGAACTCTCTCCCTCAGAAGTCAGTGGAAGCAGATGAATATTTTTAAGGCAGAGATGGATAGATTCTTAATAAACACGGGGGTGAAAGGTTATCGGGTGAAAGGTTATCAGGGGTCGCAGGAACGTGGGGTTGCGGTTACAATCAGATCATCAACGATCTTACTGGATGGCGGTGCAGGCTCGAGGGGCCGAATGGCCTCCTCCTGCTCTGGATCTGTATGTTTGTGCGTTCTCGGAGTATGGGCGATGTTGGCAGGTTGGGCATTTATCGCTCACCATTAGTTTCCCCGCTCGACGTTGGTCGTGGAAACTTCCTCTTGAGCTGCTGCAGTTTACCTGCTGCTGGAGGTTGGTGTTGGGTTGGGATGGGTTCGGACAAGTGAGGGGATCCCAACAAAGGTGCCCTCGCTGGAGAAAGAATCTGTGCCGAGAGTGGAACGGTGGCACAATGGTTAGCACTACTGCCTCACAGCTCCAGGGTCCCAGGTTCGATTATTTGACTTGATTTGATTTATTATTGTCACATGTATTAGTATACAGTGAAAAGTATTGTTTCTTGCATGTTGTATAAACAATGCATACCGTACATAGAGAAGGAAGGAGAGACTGCAGAGTATAATGTTACAGTTATAGCAAGGTGTAGAGAAAAGATCAACTTAATACGAGGTAGGTCCATTCAAAAGTCTGATGGCAGTGGGGAAGAAGCTGTTCTTGAGCCGGTTGGTACGTGACCTCAAACTTTGGTATCTTTTTCCTGACGGAAGAAGGTGGAAGAGAGAATGTCCGGGGTGCGTGCGGTCCTTAATTATGCTGCCTGCCTTTCCGAGGCAGCGGGAATTGTAGACAGAGTCGATGGATGGGAGGCTGGTTTGCGTGATGGACTGGGCTACATTCACCACCTTTTGTAGTTTCCTGCGGTCTTGGGCAGAGCAGGCTCCATACCAAGCTGTGATACAACCAGAAAGAATGCTTTCTGTGGTTCATCTGTAGAAGTTGGTGAGGGTCGTAGCTGACATGCCAAATTTTCCTAGTCTTCTGAGAAAGTAGAGTCGGTGGTGGGCTTTCTTAACTATAGTGTCGGCCTGGCGGGGACCAGGACAGGTTGTTGGTGATCTGGACACCCAAAAACCTGAAGCTCTCGACCCTTTCTACTTCGTTCCCAATGATGTAGACGGGGCATGTTCTCCACTACGCTTCCTGAAGTCGATGATAATCTCCTTTGTTTTGTTGATGATTATTGTCGTCGCACCAGTTCCCCAGATTCTCTATCTCATTCCTGTGCTCTGTCTCGTCATTGTTTGAAATCAGACCCACTACGATGGTGTCATCAGCAAATTTGAAAATCGAGTTGGAGGGGAATTTGGTCACACAATCATAGGTGTATAAGGAGTATAGTAGGGGGCTGAGGGCACAGCCTTGTGGGGCACCGATGTTGAGGATGATCGTGGAGGAGCTGTTGTTGCCTGTTATAACCTGCCTACTTACCATTGGCTGGGGACTAATGACTATCCCACAATCCTGTGGGAGTATGCGCTTCCCCAATGAGGGGGGGCGGAGAAACCATTAGTAAACTCCTAGTATAAATAAAGCTGGCCAGTTCAGGAACCGGCAGGAAGGAGTATGTAGCAAGGGAAGTTACTGCTACTGTTATGTACATATGTTATAGTAAATAAATGTTATTACTTTGTATCCTTAAAACTCGTGCTGGATTCTTCGTGGCCCTTACAAAATTGCCTATCTTTACTGATTGTGGCCTGTGGGTTAGAAAGTTCAGGATCCAGTCGCAGAGGGAGGAGCCGAGGCCAAGGCCACGGAGTTTGGAGATGAGTTTCGTAGGAATGATGGTGTTGAAGGCTGAGCTGTAGTTGATAAATAGGAGTTTGACACAGGTGTCTTTGTTATCTAGGTGTTCCAGGTTAGAGTGCAGGACCATGGAGCTGGTGTCTGCTGTGGACCTGTTGCAGCGGTAGGTGAACTGTAGTGGATCAAGGCAATCCGGGAGGCTGGAGTTGATTCATGCCATGACTAACCTTTCGAAGCACTTCATGATGGTGGATGTCAGAGCCACTGGGCGATAGTCTTTAAGGCACGCTGCTTGACTTTTTTTTGGTACAGGGATGATGGTCGTCTTGTTGAAGCAGATAGGGACCTCAGATTGTTGTAGAGAGGTTGAAGATGTCCGTGAATACCCCCGGCAGCTGATCCTCGCAAGACCTGAGTGCTCGTCCGGGTGCCCCACCCGGGCCAGTGGCTTTCCGAGGGT
This sequence comes from Scyliorhinus torazame, assembly GCF_047496885.1. NCBI lineage: Eukaryota > Metazoa > Chordata > Chondrichthyes > Carcharhiniformes > Scyliorhinidae > Scyliorhinus > Scyliorhinus torazame. The sequence continues at coordinate 397,431,245 of NC_092708.1, read as the reverse complement.
TGACCTTCGAGAAGGCTGCTCTGACGTCTGCAATGGTGATCGCAGATACGAGTTCATCCACGGCTTCTGGGGTGGAGGGCCCGCTCTCGCTGACCTCTTGCTCAAAGCGGGCATAGAATGCGTTGAGCTCATCAGGGAGGGGTGCGTTGGAGCCGACGATTTTACGTGCCTTCACCTTGTAGCCCGTTATATCTTGCAGACCTTGCCATAGTCGGCGGGGATCCGTGTGGCGAGCCTGGGACTCGAGCTTGGTCCGGTACTGTCTTTTGGTATCTTTGATGACCTGATTTCATCGGGACGGGCTTGGCTTCATCACTTATCTTTTGTCATCTGCTGCTTGAAGAAAGAGAAGCTACGGTTTGAGATTGCTACCCTGGTAGTTTTCTCTCTCTCGAGTCCCCATTACTCTGGCGGATGCCACATTTCCTCAGATTCATCTCAGAATCATGGAATCCTGACAGGCTGTAAGGAGGTCATTCAGCCCATCGGGTCAGCACCAACCCTCTGCTAGAGCACTTCCCCCAAGCTCACTCCCCGCCCTATCCCAATAGTCCCTGAACCTAACCTGCACATCTTTGTACACTAAGGGACAATTTAGCATGGCCAATCCACCTAACCTGCACATCTTTGTACACTAAGGGGCAATTTACCCTGGCCAATCCACCTAACCTGCATATCTTTGTACACTAAGGGGCAATTTACCCTGGCCAATCCACCTAACCTGCACATCTTTGTACACTAAGGGGTAATTTACCCTGGCCAATCCACCTAACCTGCACATATTTGTACACTAAGAGGTAATTTACCCTGGCCAATCCACCTAACCTGCACATCTTTGTACACTAAGGGGTAATTTACCCTGGCCAATGCACCTAACCTGCACATCTTTGTACACTAAGAGGTAATTTACCCTGGCCAATCCACCTAACCTGCACATCTTTGTACACTAAGAGGTAATTTACCCTGGCCAATCCACCTAACCTGCACATCTTTGTACACTAGGAGGTAATTTACCCTGGCCAATCCACCTAACCTGCACATCTTTGTACACTAAGAGGTAATTTACCCTGGCCAATCCACCTAACCTGCGTATCTTTGTACACTAAGAGGTAATTTACCCTGGCCAATCCATCTAACCTGCGCATCTTTGTACACTAAGGGGTAATTTACCCTGGCCAATCCACCTAACCTGCACATCTTTGTACACTAAGGGGCAATTTACCCGGGCCAATCCACCTAACCTGCACATCTTTGTACACTAAGGGGTAATTTACCCTGGCCAATCCATCTAACCTGCGCATCTTTGTACACTAAGGGGTAATTTACCCTGGCCAATCCACCTAACCTGCACATGTTTGTACACTAAGGGGTAATTTACCCTGGCCAATCCACCTAACCTGCACATGTTTGTACACTAAGGGGTAATTTACCCTGGCCAATCCACCTAACCTGCACATCTTTGTACACTAAGGGGTAATTTACCCTGGCCAATCCACCTAACCTGCATATCTTTGTACACTAAGGGGCAATTTACCCTGGCCAATCCACCTAACCTGCATATCTTTGTACACTAAGAGGTAATTTACCCTGGCCAATCCACCTAACCTGCATATCTTTGTACACTAAGGGGCAATTTACCCTGGCCAATCCACCTAACCTGCATATCTTTGTACACTAAGGGGCAATTTACCCTGGCCAATCCACCTAACCTGCACATCTTTGTACACTAAGAGGTAATTTACCCTGGCCAATCCACCTAACCTGCACATCTTTGTACACTAAGGGGTAATTTACCCTGGCCAATCCACCTAACCTGCATATCTTTGTACACTAAGGGGTAATTTACCCTGGCCAATCCATCTAACCTGCGCATCTTTGTACACTAAGGGGTAATTTACCCTGGCCAATCCACCTAACCTGCACATCTTTGTACACTAAGGGGCAATTTACCCTGGCCAATCCACCTAACCTGCACATCTTTGTACACTAAGAGGTAATTTACCCTGGCCAATCCACCTAACCTGCGCATCTTTGTACACTAAGGGGTAATTTACCCTGGCCAATCCACCTAACCTGCACATCTTTGTACACTAAGGGGCAATTTACCCTGGCCAATCCACCTAACCTGCACATCTTTGTACACTAAGAGGTAATTTACCCTGGCCAATCCATCTAACCTGCGCATCTTTGTACACTAAGGGGTAATTTACCCTGGCCAATCCACCTAACCTGCACATCTTTGTACACTAAGAGGTAATTTACCCTGGCCAATCCATCTAACCTGCGCATCTTTGTACACTAAGGGGTAATTTACCCTGGCCAATCCATCTAACCTGCACATGTTTGTACACTAAGGGGTAATTTACCCTGGCCAATCCACCTAACCTGCACATGTTTGTACACTAAGGGGTAATTTACCCTGGCCAATCCACCTAACCTGCACATCTTTGTACACTAAGGGGTAATTTACCCTGGCCAATCCACCTAACCTGCATATCTTTGTACACTAAGGGGCAATTTACCCTGGCCAATCCACCTAACCTGCATATCTTTGTACACTAAGAGGTAATTTACCCTGGCCAATCCACCTAACCTGCATATCTTTGTACACTAAGGGGCAATTTACCCTGGCCAATCCATCTAACCTGCGCATCTTTGTACACTAAGAGGTAATTTACCCTGGCCAATCCACCTAATGGAAATGTAATCTCCACACAATTTTCAAAGAATCCGTAAACCTTAATCTAAACTGACTCCATAGGTAGTGTCCAACTTATGTACAAAGATACGACCAGCTTTGGGTTTCATTGTCAGTTGTATGTACAAGTTCACTCCACCTGAGCTGGGCTCTGATGGCGACTGCTTCAATTGCAGATGTTTCTGCTCCTCGAAGTACCTCAATGTCGGGCACATTATCCTCCCATTTAATACTAATGATGTTCCGAATACATCTCACATGGAGCCTGTCCAAATGCTGAACCTGTCTTGGAAGACACCAGTGGGATGCCAGAGCTCCAGGAGAACCAGGAGGCAGAGGTGAGTGCAGTGACCATCATTAAGGAGAGGGTTCTGGGGAAACTGAAAGGTCTGAAGGTGGATAAGTCACCTGGACCGGATGGACTACACCCCAGGGGTCTAAAACAGATAGCTCAGGAGATTGAGGAGGCATTGGTGATGATCTTTCAGGAATCACTGGAAGCAGGAAGGGTCCCAGAGGACTGGAAAGTGGCTAATGTAACACCCCTATTTAAGAAGGGAGGGAGGCAGAAGACGGGAAATTATAGGCCGGTTAGGCTGACTTCGGTCATTGGTAAGATTTTAGAGTCTGTTATTAAAGTTGAGATCGCGAGGTACTTGGAAGTGCATGGTAAAATAGGACTGAGTCAGCACGGCTTCGTCAAAGGGAGGTCATGTCTGACAAATCTGTTGGAGTTCTTTGAGGAGGTAACAAGGAAGTTAGACAAAGGACAACCAGTGGACGTGATTTATTTAGATTTCCAGAAATTTGACAAGGTGCAGCATAGGAGACTGTTAAATAAGTTAAGAGCCCATGGTGTTAAGGGTAAGATCCTGGCATGGATAGAGGATTGGCTGACTGGCAGAAGGCAGAGAGTGGGGATAAAGGGATCTTTTTCTGGATGGCAGCCGGTGACTAGTGGTGTGCCTCAGGGGTCTGTGCTGGGACCACAACTTTTCACAATATACATTAATGATCTGGAAGAAGGAACTGAAGGCTCTGTTGCTAAGTTTGCAGATGATACAAAGATCTGTAGAGGGGCAGGTAGTATTGAGGAAGCAGGAGGGCTGCAGAAGGACTTGGACAGGCTAGGAGAGTGGGCAATGAAGTGGCAGATGAAATACAATGTGGAAAAGTGTGAGGTTATGCACTTTGGAAGGAGGAATTTAGGCATAGACTATTTTCTAAATGGGGAAATGCTTAGGAAATCAGATGCACAAAGGGACTTGGGAGTCCTTGTTCATGATTCTCTTAAGGTTAACGTGCAGATTCAGTCGGCCGTTAGGAAGGCAAATGCAATGTTAGCATTCATGTCGAGAGGGCTAGAATATAAGACCAGGGATGTACTTCTGAGGCTGTATAAGGCTCTGGTCAGACCCCATTTGGAGTATTGTGAGCAGTTTTGGGCCCCGTATCAAGGGAAGGATGTGCTGGCCTTGGAAAGGGTCCACAGGAGGTTCACAAGAATGATCCCTTGAATGAAGAACTTGTCATTTGAGGAACGGTTGAGGACTCTGGGTCTGAACCCGTTGGAGTTTAGAAGGATGAGGTGGGATCTTATTGAAACTTACAGAATACTGCGAGACCTGGAGAGAGAGGACGTGGAGAGGATGTTTCCACTTGTAGGAAAAACAACAACCAGAGGACACCATCTCAGACTAAAGGGACGATCTTTTAAAACATAGAAATAACATTTATAATAATAATTATATATATAATAACACACCGTGTGTCACTGGGGAGAACACTGTATAATTCATATAATAACAAACCGTGTGTCACTGGGTATAACGCTGTGTATATTATATAATAACACACCGTGTGTCACTGGGTATAACGCTGTGTATATTATATAATAACACACCGTGTGTCACTGGGTATAACGCTGTATATATTATATAATAACACACCGTGTGTCACTGGGTATAACGCTGTGTATATTATATAATAACACACCATGTGTCACTGGGTATAACGCTGTGTATATTATATAATAACACACCGTGTGTCACTGGGTATAACGCTGTGTATATTATATAATAACACACCATGTGTCACTGGGTATAACGCTGTGTATATTATATAATAACACACCGTGTGTCACTGGGTATAACGCTGTGTATATTATATAATAACACACCGTGTGTCACTGGGTATAATGCTGTGTACATTATATAATAACACACCGTGTGTCACTGGGTATAACGCTGTGTATATTATATAATAACACACCGTGTGTCACTGGGTATAACGCTGTATATATTATATAATAACACACCGTGTGTCACTGGGTATAACGCTGTATATATTATATAATAACACACCGTGTGTCACTGGGTATAACGCTGTGTATATTATATAATAACACACCGTGTGTCACTGGGTATAACGCTGTGTATATTATATAATAACACACCGTGGGTCACTGGGTATAACGCTGTATATATTATATAATAACACACCGTGTGTCACTGGGTATAACGCTGTATATATTATATAATAACACACCGTGTGTCACTGGGTATAACGCTGTATGTATTATATAGTAACACACCGTGCGTCACTGGGTATAACGCTGTGTATATTATATAATAACACACCGTGTGTCACTGGGTATAACGCTGTGTATATTATATAATAACACACCGTGTGTCACTGGGTATAACGCTGTGTATATTATATAATAACACACCGTGTGTCACTGGGTATAACGCTGTATATGTTATATAATAACACACCGTGTGTCACTGGGTATAACGCCGTGCATATTATATAATAACACACCATGTGTCACTGGGTATAACGCTGTATATGTTATATAATAACACACCGTGTGTCACTGGGTATAACGCTGTATATATTATATAATAACACACCGTGTGTCACTGGGTATAACGCTGTGTACATTATACGGTGTCATATACCAGCGTTATACCCAGTGACCCACGGTGTGTTATTATATAATATATACAGCGTTATTCCCAGTGACACACGGTGTGTTGCTATGTAATATATACAGCGTTATACCCAGTGACACACGGTGTGTTATTATATGATTATATAGTGTGATACCCAGTGACACACGGTGTGTTATTATATAATATACACAGCGTTATACCCAGTGACACACGGTGTGTTATTATATAATATACACAGCGTTATACCCAGTGACCCACGGTGTGTTATTATATAATATACACAGTGTTATACCCAGTGACACACGGTGTGTTATTATATAACATACACAGCGTTATACCCAGTGACGCACGGTGTGTTATTATATAATATATACAGCGTTATACCCAGTGACGCACGGTGTGTTATTATATAATATACACAGCATTATACCCAGTGACACACGGTGTGTTACTTTATATAATATATACAGCGTTATACCCAGTGACACACGGTGTGTTATTATATAATATATACAGCGTTATACCCAGTGACACATGGTGTGTTATTATATAATATATACAGCGTTATACCCAGTGACACACGGTGTGTTATTATATAATATACACAGCGTTATACCCAGTGACACACGGTTTGTTATTATATAATATATACAGTGTGATACCCAGTGACACACGGTGTGTTATTATATAATATATACAGCGTTATTCCCAGTGACACACGATGTGTTATTATATAATATACACAGTGTTATACCCAGTGACACACGGTGTGTTATTATATAATATATACAGTGTGATACCCAGTGACCCACGGTGTGTTATTATATAATATATACAGCGTTATTCCCAGTGACACACGGTGTGTTATTATATAATATACACAGCATTATACCCAGTGACACACGGTGTGTTATTATATAATATAATAACACTGGGTTATTATATTATATAATAACACACCGTGTGTCACTGGGTGTCACGCTGTATATATTACATAATAACACACCGTGCGTCACTGGGTACAATGCTGTATATATTATATAATAACACACCGTGTGTCACTGGGTATAACGCAGTATATATTATATAATAACACACTGTGCGTTACTACAGTTACCGACAGGCACCAGGAGAACCCATTCAGTTCGATACTAGCTGACCGGTAATTCTACTTCATCCACCTGTGCTGGTTCCAGAGCGATCGTCTGACTCAACTCTGTCCCCCACCGATTTTGACATTTTGATTTTACTTCCCTACTTCCATTCCAATCCACAGCCGCAACCGAGGAGAACGTTCCAGATTTCCACACCGGACATCGTTCTTGAACTACCAGGCCTGACGTTACGTCTGGGCCCCACCGCCTACACCCCTAACTACAACTGGCATTTGTATGGCACCTTCACATCATAACACCCCCCACAGGAGCGTCATTAAACAAAGGTCAACAGCCGCGGCCGTGAGGGCGATTTCCAGTTCCCACAGAGTCGATGGAGTTGTAAACTGCTCACCACCTTTTCCAGCTCCTTCCGCCCCTCGCCCCTACCCCCCACTCCACCTCCCCCCCCACCACCCCCAGCCACGAGGGTGCCAGAACATTCTAACCCAAACCCCGTGAGGAGATGTTCGGGTCAACGACTGGAAGTTGATGAAAGAGGGGGGTATTAGCGAGAATGTGGAAGGAGGAGGGGATGTTTGATGGAATTCCGGAGCCCGGGCCTTGGCAAAGAAAGAAGCGGACACTAACGATGGAGCGATTCGAAGCACGGACAGGAAGCTGGCAGCTAAAAGTGGTAGACTAAACACAATTAAGATATTTTGCACTCCAATCAGACCAAGATATCAGCACCACTTAGACTGTGGAGCAAAGAGTTTTAGTTGCTATGGTGACTGGGGATTGCATCGTCCAGCAAGGCTTTCGGTGTCACATTTACCAGCTGCAAAAATTGCTCTTCTTGCAATTCGTTCACAGATTTATTGTTATTTATTTTTGAGCAGAGAGGGCAACGCGGGCGGAGAGGGCAACGCGGGCGGAGAGGGCAACGCGGGCGGAGAGAGCAACGCGGGCGGAGAGAGCAACGCGGGCGGAGAGGGCAACGCGGGCGGAGAGGGCAACGCGGACGGAGAGGGCAACGCGGGCGGAGAGGGCAACGCGGGCGGAGAGGGCAACGCGGACGGAGAGGGCAAGGCGGACGGAGAGGGCAAGGCGGACGGAGAGAGCAACGCGGGCGGAGAGGGCAAGGCGGGCGGAGAGGGCAACGCGGGCGGAGAGGGCAAGGCGGACGGAGAGGGCAAGGCGGACGGAGAGGGCAAGGCGGACGGAGAGAGCAACGCGGGCGGAGAGGGCAAGGCGGGCGGAGAGGGCAACGCGGGCGGAGAGGGCAAGGTGGGCGGAGAGGGCAAGGTGGACGGAGAGAGCAACGCGGGCGGAGAGGGCAACGCGGGCGGAGAGGGCAACGCGGGCGGAGAGGGCAACGCGGGCGGAGAGGGCAACGCGGGTGGAGAGGGCAAGGCGGGTGGAGAGGGCAACGCGGGCGGAGAGGGCAACGCGGGCGGAGAGGGCAACGCGGGCGGAGAGGGCAACGCGGACGGAGAGGGCAAGGTGGGTGGAGAGAGCAAGGCGGGCGGAGAGAGCAAGGCGGGCGGAGAGGGCAACGCGGGCGGAGAGGGCAACGCGGGCGGAGAGGGCAAGGCGGACGGAGAGGGCAACGCGGGCGGAGAGGGCAACGCGGGCGGAGAGGGCAACACGGGCAGAGAGGGCAACGCGGGCAGAGAGGGCAACGCGGGCGGAGAGGGCAACACGGGCGGAGAGGGTAACGTGGACGGAGAGGGCAACACGGGCGGAGAGGGCAACGCGGACGGAGAGGACGACGCGGGCGGAGAGGGCAACGTGGACGGAGAGGGCAAGGCGGGCGGAGAGGGCAAGGCGGACGGAGAGGGCAACGCGGGCAGAGAGGGCAACGCGGGCGGAGAGGGCAACGCGGGCGGAGAGGGCAACGCGGGCGGAGAGGGAAAGGCGGATGGAGGGGGCAAGGCGGGCGGAGAGGGCAACGCGGACGGAGAGGGCAACGCGGACGGAGAGGGCAACGCGGACGGAGAATCTATTCCATGTTGTACGGTGTGCCCGCAGCAGGTTGTCAGCCATGCGCGTCCAGGCACCCGGCTATCCCCGGCTGTCTCCGGCGTGGGATGCAGCACCTTGTGTCAGCGCCGGGGCTATCCTCTCAGCGGTACCCGAATCGGTGAGGGTTTGCGCTGATTTATTTCCCGTCAACCTCCCACGGATTCTCCGTTCGAGCCGACGCTGAAACGGAGAATCCTGCGCAGAACACGGAATAGAGATGAACACGGAATCCAGCCCGGAATGCAGAGTCCTGTCTGGAACGCGGAATACAGACGGAACGCGGAATACAGACGGAACGTGGAATACCGGCGGAACGCGGAATACAGACGGAACGTGGAATACAGACGGAACGCGGAATACAGATGGAATGCGGAGTGCAGACAGAAAGAGGAATACAGACAAGGAACAGAGAACTGTACAGCACCGTACAGGCCCTTCGGCCCACAATGTTGTGCCGAACTAGTCTGAAACTAAGATCAAATCAACCTACTCCCAATCATTCTAGTGCACTCCATGTGCCTATCCAATAACCGCTTGAAAGTTCCTAAAGTGTCCGACTCCACTACCATAGCTGGGAGTGCGTTCCACGCCCCAACCACTCTCTGAGTAAAGAACCTACCTCTGACATCCCTCCTATATCTTCCACCATGAATCTTATAGTTATGCCCCCTTGTAACAGCTACATCCACCTGAGGAAAAAGGTCACTGAACGTTCACTCTATCGATCCCTCTCATCATCCTATACACCTCAATTAAGTCACCTCTCATCCTCCTTTGCTCCAAAGAGAAAAGCCCTAGCTCCCTCAACCTTTCCTCATAAGACCCACCCACCAATCCAGGCAGCATCCTGGTAAATCTCCTTTGCACCCTTTCCAATACTTCCACACCCTTCCTATAATGAGGTGACCAGAACTGCACACAATACACCAAATGTGGTCTAACTCAGGTCTTGTACAGTTGCAGCATAACCTCCTGGCTCTTAAACTCAAGCCCCCTGTTAATAAACACTAACACACTATAGGCTTTCTTCACGGCTCTATCCACTTGGGTGGCAACTTTCAGAGATATATGGACATGAACTCCGAGATCTCGCTGCTCCTCCACATTCTTCAGAACCCTGTCGTTAACCCTGTAATCCGCATTCAAATTTGTCCGACCAAAATGAATCACCTCACACTTATCAGGGTTAAACTCCATCTGCCACTTTTCAGCCCAGCTCTGCATTGTATCAATGTCTCTTTGCAGCCTACAACAGCCCTCCACATTATCCACTACTCCACCAATCTTGGTGTCATCAGCAATTTACTAACCCACCCTTCAACTCCATCATCCAAGTCAGTGATAAAAATCACAAATAGCAGAGGACCCAGCACTGATCCCTGTGGTACACCGCTGGTGACTGGGCTCCAGGATGACAATTTACCATCTACCACCATCCTCTCTTCTATGTGATAGCCAGTTACTGATCCAATCGGCCAAATTTCCCTCTGCCATGCCTCCTTACTTTCTGCATGAGCCGACATGGGGAACCTTATCAAACGCCTTACTAAAATCCATGTATACGACATCAACTGCTCTACCTTCATCTATGTACTTAGTTACCTCCTCAAAGAATACAATCAAACTTGTGATGCAAGACTTACCCCTCACAAATCCGTGCTGACTATCCTGGATTAAGCTGTATCTTTCCAAATGATCATAAATCCTATCTCTCAGGACCCTTTCCAATAATTTACCTATGACAGAAGTGAGACTAACCGTGAGCCTATAATTCCCAGGGTTATACCTATTCCCTTTCTTGAACAAGGGGACAATATTCACCTCTCTCCGGTCTTCTGGCACTATTCCTGTAGACAGTGAGGACATAAAGATCAAAGCCAAAGGCTCTGCAATCTCATCCCTCGCTTCCCAAAGAATCCTAGGATATATCCCATCAGGCCCAGGGGATTTATCTATCCTCAGGCTTCTCAAAATTTCTAACACATCTTCCTTCCGAATATCTACCTCCTCCAGCCTACCAGCCTGTATCGCACTATCCTCCTCAACAACATGGCCCCTCTCCTTTGTGAACACTGAAGAAAAGTATTCATTTAGGGCGTCTCCTATATCTTCATACTCCATGCACACGTTCCCACTACTGTCCTTGACCGGCCCTAACTTCACCTTGGTCATTCTTTTATTCCTCACCTAAGTGTAAAAAGCCTTGGGGTTTTCCTTGATCCTACCCGCCAAGGATTTCTCATGCCCCTCCTAGCTTTCCTAAGCCCTTTCTTGAGCTCCTTCCTCACTATCTTGTATCCCTCAAGTGCCCTAACTGAACATTGTTTTCTCATCCTTACATAAGCCTCCTTCTTCCTCTTGACAAGACCATTAACCTGTTTTGTAAACCATGGTTCCCTCACTCGACCATTTCCTCCCTGCCTGACAGGGACATACATATCAAGGACACACAGTATTTGCTCCTTGAACAAGCTCCACCTCTCAATTGTGCCTATCCCTGACAGTTCCTGTTTCCACCTTATGCTCCCCAATTCTTGCCTAATCGCATCGTAATTATCCTTCCCCCAGTTATAAACCTTGCCCTGCCGTATGTTCCTATCCCTCTCCATTGCTATAGTGAAAGTCACCGAATTGTGGTCACTATCTCCAAAGTGCTCTCCTACAACCAAATCTTACACTTGGCCCGGTTCATTACCCAGTACCAAATCCAATGTGGCCCCGCCTCTTGTCGGTCTATCCACATATTGTGTGAGGAAACCCTCCTGCACACACTGGATAAAAACAGCCCCATCCAAACTATTCGAATTATAGTGGTTCCAATCAATATTTGGAAAGTTAAAGTCACCCATGACAACTACCCTGTGACGACAGCACCTATCCAAAATCTGCATTGCAATCTTTTCCTCCACATCTCTGTTACTGTTTGGGGCCTATAGAAAACTCATAACAAAGTGACCGTTCTTTCCTATTTCTAACTAAGACAGAAAGTGGCATACAGATAGAAAGTGGAATACAGATGGAATGGGGAATACAGACAGAAAGTGGAATACAGACAGAATGGGGAATACAGATAGAAAGTGGAATACAGACAGAAAGGGGAATACAGACAGAAAGGGGAATACAGACAGAAAGTGGAATACAGACAGAAAGTGGAATACAGACAGAAGTGGACTACAGACAGAAGTGGACTACAGACGCAATGGGCAATACAGACGGAAAGGGGAATACAGACAGAAAGTAGAATACAGACAGAAAGTGGAATACAGACAGAAAGGGAGAATACAGACAGAAAGTGGAATACAAATGGAATGGGGAATACAGACAGAGAGTGGAATACAGACAGAAAGTAGAATACAGACAGAAAGTGGAATACAGACGAAAAGGAGAATACAGACAGAAAGTGGAATACAGACAGACAGAAAGTGGAATACAGACAGAAAGGGGAATACAGACAGAAAGTGGAATACAGACAGAAAGTGGAATACAGACAGAAAGTGGAATAAAGACAGAAAGTGGAATACAGACAGAAAGTGGAATACAGAAAGAAAGTGGAATACAGACAGAAATGGGGAATACAGACAGAAAGTGGAATACAGACGGAAAGTGGAATACAGACAGAAAGTGGAATACAGACAGAAAGTGGAATACAGAAAGAAAGTGGAATACAGACAGAAAGTGGAATACAGACAGAAATGGGGAATACAGACAGAAAGTGGAATACAGACAGAAAGTGGAATACAGACAGAAAGTGGAATACAGATGGAATGGGGAATACAGACGGAAAGTGGAATACAGACAGAAAGGGGAATACATAGAAGGGGGAATACAGACGGAAAGTGGAATACAGACAGAAATGGAATACAGACGCAATGGGCAATACAGACGGAAAGTGGAATACAGACAGAAAGGGGAATACAGATGGAAAGTGGAATACAGACAGAAAGTGGAATTCAGACAGAAAGTGGAATACAGACAGAAAGTGGAATAAAGACAGAAAGTGGAATACAGACGGAAAGGGGGATACAGACGGAGAGTGGAAAACAGATGGAAAGTGGAATAAAGACAGAAAGGGGAATACAGATGGAAAGTGGAATACAGACAGAAAGTGGAATAAAGACAGAAAGTGAAATACAGACAGAAAGGGAGAATACAGACAGAAAGTGGAATAAAGATAGAAAGTGAAATACAGACAGAAAGGGAGAATACAGACAGAAAGTGGAATACAGATGGATTGGGGAATACAGACAGAGAGTGGAATACAGACAGAAAGTGGAATAGAGACAGAAAGGGAGAATACAGACAGAAAGTGGAATACAGATGGAATGGGGAATACAGACAGAGAGTGGAATACAGACAGAAAGTAGAATACAGACAGAAAGTGGAATACAGACGAAAAGGAGAATACAGACAGAAAGTGGAATACAGACAGACAGAAAGTGGAATACAGACAGAAAGGGGAATACAGACAGAAAGGGGAATACAGACAGAACGTGAAATACAGACAGAGTGTGGAATACAGACAGAACGTGGAATACAGACAGAAAGTGGAATACAGACAGAAAGTGGAATACAGCCAGAAAGTGGAATACAGAAAGAAAGTGGAATACAGAAAGAAAGTGGAATACAGACAGAAAGTGGAATAAAGACAGAAAGTGGAATACAGACAGAAATGGGGAATACAGCCAGAAAGTGGAATACAGAAAGAAAGTGGAATAAAGACACAAAGTGGAATACAGACTGAATAGGGAATACAGACGGAAAGTGGAATACTGATGGAATGGGGAATACAGACGGAAAGTGGAATACAGACAGAAAGTAGAATTCAGACAGAAAGGGGAATACGGACGGAAAGTGGAATACTGATGGAATGGGGAATACAGACGGAAAGTGGAATACAGACAGAAAGTAGAATTCAGACAGAAAGGGGAATACGGAGAGAAAGTGGAATACAGACAGAAAGGGGAATATAGACAGAAGGTAATTACAGCTGGAAAGCGACGAACAGGTGGAAAGTGGAATAGGCAAGGCAAGAGGTGTAGAGGTGGAAAGCAGAACACAGGCAGAACGCGGGATACAGATGGAACGCAAATACATTGGAAAGTAGAATACAGATGGAAAGCGGAATACAGACAGAAAGTGGAATACAGACAGAAAGTGGAATACAGACAGAAACGGGAATACAGACAGAAAGGGGAATACAGACAGGAAGTGGAATACAGACAGAAAGGGGAATACAGGCAGAAAGTGGAATACAGACAGAAAGTGGAATACAGACGGAATGGGGAATACAGACGGAGAGTGGAATACAGACGGAATAGGGAATACAGACAAAAAGAGGAATACGGACAGAAAGGGGGATACAGACAGAAAGTGGATTACAGACGGAAAGTGGAATACAGACAGAAAGTGGATACAGATGGAAAGGGGAATACAGACGGAAAGGGGAATACAGACAGAAAGTAGAATACAGACAGAAAGGGGAATACGGAGAGTAAGTGGAATACAGACAGAAAGGGGAATATAGACAGAAGGTGATTACAGCTGGAAAGCGATGAACAGGTGGAAAGTGGAATAGGCAAGGCAAGAGGTGTAGAGGTGGAAAGCAGAACACAGACAGAAAGAGGACAGGGAGTGGAATACAGACGGAAAGGGGGATACAGACGGAAAGTGGAATACAGACAGAAAGTGGAGTACAGACAGAAAGGGGAATACAGACAGAAAGTGGAATACAGACGGAAAGGGAAATACAGACGGAATGCAGAGTACCGACAGAAAGTGGAATACAGACAGAAAGTAGAATACAGACGTAAAGGCGAATACAGACACAAAGCAGAATACAGACAGAAAGTGGATAAACTGGCGGAAAAGGGAATACAGACGGAAAGCTGAATACAGACGGAAAGTGGATAAACAGACAGACAGTGGAATCACGACAGAAAGTCGAATTCAGACAGAAAGTGGATAAACAGACGGAAAGTGGAATACAGACATAAAGTAGAATACAGACAGAAAGGAAATGCAGACAGTAAGTTGAATACAGACAGAAAGGGGGATATAGACAGAAGGTGATTACAGCTGGAAAGCGGCAAACAGGTGGAAAGTGGAATAGGCAAGGAAAGAGGTGTAGAGGTGGAAAGCAGAATACAGACAGAAAGAGGAAGACAGACATAAAGTGGAAAAGAGATGGCAAAATGGAAAAAGAAGTACAGATGGAAAGTGCAATACAGACGGAAAGTGGAATACAGACGGAAAGACTAATACAGAAGGAAAGAGGGATAAAGACAGAAAGTGGAATACAGACGGAAAGGGGAATACAGACAGAAAGTGGAATACAGACAGAAAGTGGAATAAAGACGGAAAGGGGAATACAGACAGAAAGTGGAATACAGACAGAAAGTGGAATAGACAGAAAGTGGAATACAGACAGAAAGTGGAATACAGACAGAAAGTGTAATACAGACAGAAAGTGGAATACAGACAGAAAGTGTAATACAGACAGAAAGAGGGATACAGACAGAAAGGGGGATACAGACAGAAAGGGGGATACAGACAGAAAGTGGATTACAGATGGAAAGTGGAATACAGACAGAAAGTGGAATACAGATGGAAAGGGGAATACAGACAGGGAGTGGAATACAGTTGGAAAGGGGGATACAGATGGAAAGTGGAATACAGACAGAAAGTGGAAGACTGACATGAAGTGGAATACAGACAGAAAGTGGAATACAGACAGAAAGTGGAATACAGACAGAACATGTAATACAGACAGAAAGAGGGATACAGACAGAAAGGGGGATACAGACAGAAAGTGGATTACAGATGGAAAGTGGAATACAGACAGAAAGTGGAATACAGATGGAAAGGGGGATACAGACGGAAAGGGGAATACAGACAGGGAGTGGAATACAGTTGGAAAGGGGGATACAGACGGAATGTGGAATACAGACTGAAAGTGGAATACAGACAGAAAGTGGAATACAGACAGAAAGTGGAATACAGACAGAACGTGTAATACAGACAGAAAGAGGGATACAGACAGAACAGACAGAAAGTGGATTATAGATGGAAAGTGGAATACAGACAGAAAGTGGAATACAGATGGAAAGGGGGATACAGACGGAAAGGGGCATACAGGCAGGGAGTGGAATACAGTTGGAAAGGTGGATACAGACGGAAAGTGGAATACAGACAGAAAGTGGAAGACTGACATGAAGTGGAATACAGACAGAAAGTGGAATACAGACAGAAAGTGGAATACAGACGGAAATGGGAATACAGACAGAAAATGGAATACAGACAGAAAGAGGAATACAGACAGAAAGGGGGATACAGACAGAAAGTGGATTACAGACGGAAAGTGGAATACAGACAGAAAGTGGAATACAGATGGAAAGGGGGATACAGACGGAAAGGGGAATACAGACAGGAAGTGGAATACAGACAGAAAGGGGGATATAGATGGAAAGTGGAATACAGACGGAAAGGGGAATACAGACGGAAAGGGGAATACAGACGGATTACAGAGTACAGACAGAAAGTGGAATACAGACAGAAAGTGGAATACAGACAGAAAGTGGATAAACTGACAGAAAAGGGAATACAGACGGAAAGTTGAATACAGACGGAAAGTGGATAAACAGACAGAAAGTTGAATACAGGCAGAAAGGGGAATATAGACAGAGGTGATTACAGCTGGAAAGCAGCGAACAGGTGGAAAGTGCAATAGGCAAGGAAAGAGGTGTAGAGGTGGTGTAGCCAGTTAGAATGGCTAACTCCCGATTAGAATGGCCAAGCCCCGATTTAAAATGGCAAACGGAAGAGGCTGATGGGAAAATCAGCCAACAGGACTCAAACAGGCAGCTGCAGGTAAAACCGTGTATTCGCCTCTGGGGAGGCCAGACAGAATCGATACCTGCAGCCATCAACATGACAACACCCCAGCCATCTGAATATAAATTAGCAATCCCCGGGAACAATGTGAAACAAATTAGACACACAAAGCCAACCCAGACTTTTTGGCGCCAGCAGGAGCCTACACAAAGAGAGGTGAACGACCACCCCAAAACCGCCCATCGATCAAGGAATCGCTCCAGCATTGGAGAATATCGAACCAAGTGATTGGGACGAAGTCCAATCACTTGGAACCAGGTACAGGGTCCGCCCCGAAAGGCGGGAAGCCCCTGGGGACTATAAGAATAGAGTCCAAGTTCAAATCAACCCTTCTTCTCTCTCTCCACCCTTCGAGACCCTTCTGCTGACCTTCTACAACAGCCGTTAGAATCGTAAGTCTTACTCCAACGCTCGCTACGAGACAGGCACTCCTGGCTATCGACCTGTACCAGCTTCGAATCCCGCAGGCTCAGAACCCATACGAAAGGCCATTATTTTCCCTGGCCTGGTGGCCATTTCCAAAGTTAAGTATTGGCCTGTTTGTTGTAGGAAGTAGCTTAGAAGTAGAATTAATGTATAAGTATTGATTACTGTATTTGGATTGGATTGGATTGGATTTGTTTATTGTCACGTGTACCGAGGTACAGTGAAAAGTATTTTTCTGCGAGCAGCTCAACAGATCATTAAGTACATGAGAAGAAAAGGGAATAAAAGAAAATACATAATAGGGCAACACAACATATACAATGTAACGACAAAAGCACTGGCATCGGATGAAGCATACAGGGTGTAGTGTTAATGAGGTCAGTCCATAAGAGGGTCATTTAGGAGTCTGGTGACAGTGGGGAAGAATCTGTTTTTGAGTCTGTCCGTGCGTGTTCTCAGACTTCTGTATCTCCTGCCCGATGGAAGAAGTTGGAAGAGTGAGTAAGCCGGGTGGGAGGGATCTTTGATTATACTGCCCGCTTTCCCCAGGCAGCGGGAGGTGTAGATGGAGTCAATGGATGGGAGGCAGGTTCGTGTGATGGACTGGGCGGTGTTCACGACTCTCTGAAGTTTCTTGCGGTCCTGGGCCGAGCAGTTGCCATACCAGGCTGTGATGCAGCCTGATAGGATGCTCTCTATGGTGCATCTGTAAAAGTTGATAAGAGTCAATGTGGACATGCCGAATTTCCTTAGTTTCCTGAGGAAGTATAGGCGCTGTTGTGCTTTCTTGGTGGTAGCATCGACGTGGGTGGACCAGGACAGATTTTTGGAGATGTGCACCCCTAGGAATTTGAAACTGCCAACCATCTCCACCCCGGCCCTGTTGATGCTGACAGGGGTGTGTACAGTACTTTGCTTCCTGAAGTCAATTACCAGCTCTTTAGTTTTGCTGGCATTGAGGGAGAGATTGTTCTCGCTGCACCACTCCACTAGGTTCTCTATCTCCCTCCTGTATTCTGACTCGTCGTTATTTGAGATTCGGCCCACTATGGTCGTATCGTCAGCAAACTTGTAGATGGAGTTGGAACCAAGTTTTGCCACGCAGTCGTGTGTGTACAGGGAGTAGAGTAGGGGGCTAAGTACGCAGCCTTGCGGGGCCCCGGTGTGAGGACTATTGTGGAGGAGGAGTTGTTGTTCATTCTTACTGATTGTGATCTGTTGGTCAGAAAATCGAGGATCCAGTTGCAGAGTGGGGAGCCAAGTCCTAGGTTTTGGAGCTTTGATATGGGCTTGGCTGGGATTATGGTGTTGAAGGCGGAGCTGTAGTCAATAAATAGGAGTCTGATGTAGGAGTCCTTGTTTTCGAGATGCTCTCGGGATGAGTGTAGGGCCAGGGAAATGGTGTCTGATGTGGACCGGTTGCAGCGGTATGCGAATTGCAGTGGATCAAGGCATTCTGGGAGTATGGAGGTGATGCGCTTCATGATCAACCTCTCGAAGCACTTCATTACGACTGAAGTCAGGGCCACTGGTCGGTAGTCATTGGGGCACGTTGCCTGGTTCTTCTTTGGTACCGGTATGATGGTGGTCTTCTTGAAGCAAGTGGGAACCTCGGAGTGGAGTAGGGACAGGTTAAAGATGTCCGTGAATACCTCTGCCAGCTGGTCCGCGCAGGCTCTGAGTGCACGACCAGGGATCCCGTCTGGGCACGTTGCCTTTCGAGGGTTCACTTTCAGGAAGGCCAATCTGACTTCGGAAGCTGTGATGCTGGGTATGGGTGAATTATGGGCTGCTGGGGCACTCGCCAGCGGATTGTTGGTTACCTGCTCGAACCGAGCATAGAATGCATTGAGTTCATCGGGGAGGGGTACGCTGCTGCCAGAGATACTGTTCGGCTTCGCTTTGTAGCCCGTTATGTTGTTTAGTCCTTGCCACAACCGCCGAGAGCCTGTCTGTGACTCTAGCTTGGTTTGATATTCTCTCTTGCATCTCGGATGGCTTTGCGGAGGTTGTACCTGGATTTCTTGTATAGGTCAGGGTCGTCTGCCTTGAACGCCTCAGATCTGTCCTTCAGTAGGGAGTCAATCTTGCGATTGAGCCATGGTTTCCGGTTGGGGACCGCACGTACTGGTTTCTTTGGCAAGCAGTCGTCCACACATTTGCTGATGAAGTCTGTGGCGGTGGTGGCATACTCATTTAAGTTGGTCGCTGAGTTCTTAAATATGGACCAGTCCTCTGTCTATAAGCAATCACGTAAGAGCTCTTCTGTCTCCTCGGACCAGCACTGCACAACCTTCTTAGCTGGAGTCTCCCGCTTGAGTTTCTGCTTGTATGCCGGGAGAAGGAGCACCGTCTTATGGTCTGATTTCCCAAAGTGCGGTCGGGGGATGGAACGGTAGGCGCCCTTGATTTTTGAGTAGCAGTGGTCCAAGAGTGTTGCCGCCCCTGGTGGGACAGGAGATGTGCTGGTGGAATTTTGGCAGTACACTCTTGAGGTTGGCCTTGTTGAAGTCTCCGGCCACGATGAACAAGGCCTCCGGGTGTTCTGTTTCGTAGTTGTTTATAACTGTGTATAGTTCGTCCAGCGCCTTCCTCACTTCTGCCTGGGGTGGGATGTAGACCGCTGTGATAATGGCTGGAGTGAACTCACGTGGAAGATAATATGGGTGGCACTTCACGGTCAGGTATTCCAGGTCCGGGGAGCAGTAGGTCGCCAGGGTCGCCACATCCAAGCACCAGGAGGAGTGGATGAGGAGGCAAATCCCTCCACCCTTCGCTTTGCCTGATGATGCCGTGCGGTCCGCCTGGTGAATTGAGAAGCCTTCAGGTTGTATGGCACAGTCCGGTGAGGTGGGGGTGAGCCATGTCTCTGTGAAACAGAGCACACAGCAGTCTCTTACTTCCCTCTGAGAGGAAGTCTGGCATTAAGTTCATCCAGCTTGTTTTCGATCGCTTGGACGTTTGCCAGGAGTATGCTGCAGAGAGGGGTCTTGAAACCGCGTTGCTTCAGTCTAACCTGCAGACCGCCGCGTTTCCCTCGCTTCCTCGGTCGGCGGCTGCTGCTGGATGATCCTGGGATCCGATGGGAGATGTCAGCTCTTGTGGAAGGTAGGTGGTTGCGTCTGGCGGGGTCCAGGGCGCTGGCGGGGACCAGGGTGCTGTCTACGTATCTGGGGTCGCGTCTGGCAGGGTCCCGGGCGCTGATTGAGGTAGAGGCGTTGCTAGGGGGGCATGTTTGCGATCTGGATGGGTCCCGGCGTTATGCGGACGCGGGAATACCTTGCAGCACGTTCGGCTCCTCGTGCGCGGTCTCCGCCGTTTCGGGGGTCCTGGGTCGTGGGCAGGGGCATCCTGAGGCAGGTTGGGCTGGGTCCCGTGGTCTTTCCCTCCCTGGGCGCTCCTGGGGTCGGATCTTGAAGTAGGCCCGGTCGAGCCTCCACGTGGATTTTTCTTGCTTCCATCACCAGGTAGGTCGGGTCGCTGGGCGAGTCTCTCAGGGTCGCGTTGGGCCGGGTCTTGCTGTCGGGGGTCGGGTCGGGAGCTCCGGGGACTGGGCAAGGCGATCCGGGGGCTGGTGTCGGTAGTTAGGCCGGGTTTGGAGCTCCGAGGTCCGGGTCGGCTCCAAATCGAGGTTGAGGCTTCACTTCCGGTTTGTATATAATAAATGTGCGTTGATTTAACTCTTACTAAGCGGTGTGTTGGATTATTGATCATTACTCGGACTTGAACCACGTGGCGGTATCAGAAAGATACCTGGCGACTCAAGAGCAAAGGTGATAAAACAGAGCAATTAAACTAAGGCTAAAACGAGCAACATTTTGGCGACATCCTGACGGGACCCGATCTAGAAGTGGAAAACCACTCCGGGAGAACCCAAGAAATTTGAATTAGAAACCCAATTGGAAACAGAAAACCACAAGTGTTCAAGCAGTTCTGATCAATACCCATAATTCGGAAGTGTGTGTATGCATGCGTAACTAACAGGGCGATAAGGTAAAACTGATAGATTTTTGTTGCGTCAAAACTGTCGGAAGTCTGTATTTTCGGAAAGTAGCGAAAGTCGTACCCGCATTTACAACACCGCCTTAGCCCCCTGTTCCAAATTTAGAAGAAGCAGTCGGATAGGAAAGATGGCCATGCAGGCAATGCAGCGCCTCATGAACCCTGAGGAATTTGCGGTCGCAGCGACCAGCAGCAGTAGAGTGGGACAGTGTCCCATTTGGGAGGAGGAAATCCGGAAATATCTCAAGGGGAAAGGATGGCCCCTGTGGAATGATTTCTGCGATAACGAGGAATCAGGTCCCGGAGGTATCGGACATGCTTGGTGGGAGAACCTGAGCGAGATCCACAAAAAGAGCTTGGGAAAAGCTCGCAAGCCGATGGCAATCGTGTCCTGTTTGGCACAATTGCGAGGCACAGAGGAGGTCGTCAAGACGCTCCGCAAAGAAGTTGAGGGCATACATTGGATGAGTAAAGTCGATGTAAGCGAAGTTGAAAAAGAGAATTTAGAATTAAGGAGGAAATTGGCAGCAAAAGATGGAGAGGCGGCTGACGCCAAACGGGCTCACCAGTTTTGTCTGGCGCATTTAAGCAGTTTCCAGTCGCAATATGAAAAGGCCTATCAGGACACGCAACGTGCAGTCCTGGTACGAGAAGAGACAGAAAAACAGGTAGAGACATTACAAAAACAGTGTAGTGACCTCAAGGCAGCATTAAGAGCACTCCATGCTGCCACCACAGAACAAAGACAGAGCACCTTAGATCACGCAAAGTGCCGGAAGCAGATTGCAGAGCTGCAATCACTGCTTTCTGTTTTTCCTCTGTTTAAGAAGGGTAGCAAGGATAATCCCGGGAACTACAGGCCGGTGAGCCTTACTTCAGTGGTAGGGAAATTACTGGAGAGAATTCTTCGAGACAGGATCTACTTCCATTTGGAAGCAAATGGACGTATTAGTGAGAGGCAGCATGGTTTTGTGAAGGGGAGGTCGTGTCTCACTAACTTGATAGAGTTTTTCGAGGAGGTCACTAAGATGATTGATGCAGGTAGGGCAGTAGATGTTGTCTATATGGACTTCAGTAAGGCCTTTGACAAGGTCCCTCATTGTGGGACGCGTGCGAGAAGATCACACCGTTCCTCCCCACCTCAGACCCCCACCATTTCTTTGCCACAGTTAAACATCAGGCGAACATGTACGGCCTGGACGAGAGAGAGCATGTAAAGCTCACCGTTTTAAGTTTAGACCCGTCAGTAACAGCAGCCCTTCCCGACCCACAGAATGTAGAAGGAGGCACCCTTGCAGAAATGCATACCGCGATCCTGGATGCGATCGGGTATAACCGGGGTGACCCCGTAGATAGCCTCAACAAATGTAGGCAAAAGAAATCCGAGCACCCCACAGCGTTTGCTGGACGCCAGTGGATTCACTTCGCAGCAGTCTTCAGAGACGTAGACCGTGCCCATTTGTCCCCAGACAACATGGCCAAATGGACCCGCACCCTTATCTCCCATGCCACAGAAACAGGACAGAAAGCCTGCGCGAGTTATGATCCCTCAGAGGAGGCCCATAACGAGAAGTGGGTAGTGAAAAGATTGTCCCGCGCTTGGGAGCAATCTGTTCAAAGTGAACCCTGAGTTAAGAATACTGAGGAAAAGCAGGCCGACGCAGATATGCAGGCAGTAAAAACAACACACCAGAACACCGCATGGGTGAATGAGGGAAAGAACAGCCCCCCACCCAAGTCACTGGAGTGTTACAACTGCGGACAGTTGGGACATTTCGTAAAAGAATGCAATGCCCCTAAAAAGCCACAGAGAGCCTAGCAGACGGGCACTCTGAGTAAGAAGAAAACAGAGCCCATTCATAATGTTAGCACCCGTTCAGATCAGACGGACTTGACCGGAACGGACTGACGGTGTTCGGGCTCCCCCAGCTGGGTCTGCGACACCCTTTGGGATAGGTCCGGACGACCGGTAGTTGCAGCAAAAATTCGGGGACAACCCATCGAATTTCTATAGGACACAGGAAGGTTCCCCACCACAATAAATTCCTCCACCCTGTTTCAAAAAGACACGTGGCCCACTACAGCCACTATCACCCTCAGCGGTTTACAGGCCACCCACAGCAGGGACACATCACAGCCCCTGTACCCATTCAAATCGGCACCATCACCACCAAGCACCCCGTAGTTTTAGTTGACCTGCCCCACGCAGCAGAACACATTCTGGGAATTGATTACATGAATTTCCACAACCTATCATTCGATCCAGTCAACCAGTGTGTCTGGAAGATAGCAAAATCCGCAAGAGCCCCCGCAACGCTCAACATAGGCGAATATATGAACAAAATTAGCGCAGTAGGCGAATTTTGGTTCAACCCGACCACGCTTAGTACGGACAAGCAGGTTAGGGCAGTTCTGCAAAAGAACAGGGCAGCATTCGCGACCCACAAGCACGACTGTGGACGGATGACTGGCTCCGTACAAGTAACAGGACCTGACCCTAGACCCCAGAAACAGTATGGATTTCCCCAAGAGGCAGAGGCAGAAATCTTAAAAGTAATAGAGAGCTTATTAGAGCAGGGCGTACTTAGATCAGTAGCCTCCACTAATAATGCCCCGATTTGGCCAGTGAGAAAGCCCGATGGATCATGGCGACTGACCATTGATTATCGGGAACTCAACAAAGTCACCCCCGCAGCAGCTCCCCCAGTAGCAACAAGTCCCGAGACCATGCTCAAGCACGGACTCAATTCCCGCTACTTCACGGTTTTGGATGTCAGTAATGGATTCTGGTCCATTCCATTGGCAAAGGCGTGCCAGTACAAATTTGCCTTCACCTTTAAAGCACAGCAGTACACGTGGACATGCCTGCCACAAGGCTTCCACAACTCCTCCTCCATTTTACACCGACAGCTGGCAAATGGTTTAGCCAAATTCTCTCGCCCCAAATGTCTGGTACAGTACGTGGACAACCTACTACTGCAGACAGACACAAAGGAAGAGCACATTGAGCTTCTGTCCAAACTCCTGGAACTATAACATTCAATTGGTTGTAAAGTCAACCCCAAAAAGGCCAAGATTTTGGAAGAAAAAGTGGTATATTTGGGAACAATTATCACACACGGTAAACGGGAGATCGAGCATAAAAGGATTGACTTGATCGCTAAATTGCCCCTTCCCCAAAACGTTTCAGCCCTCCGGTCGTTTTTAGGACTGGTTGGCTACTGCCGAAACCACATTGACGGTTTCACCAGCAAGGCAGCACCCCTCTCAGACCTCCTAAAGAAGGGAGCCCCCTGGGAATGGCTTCCGCAGCATACGGATGCTGTGGACTCTTTAAAACAGGCACTCATAGCAGCCCCCGCACTACAAGTTCCAGACCCGCTTTTCCCTTACGCCATAGAGGTAGCGACCACAGACCGCACCCTTTTGGCCGTGCTCCTCCAGGAACGGCACGACCAGTTAAGGCCCGTAGCTTACGCCTCCCGACTTTTAGATGCTGTGGAGCAGGGATTTTCAGCCTGTGAGAGTGTAGCACCATCGATCACACACGAGGCGAGACGTAAAGAACTTCAATCGAGACTTGTTCAGACACGTTCCCCAGCAGCTCAGTCACAGAATGCAGCTGCGGGGATTAAACCCAGGTTCTTATATCCCTCCTATCTGGGTGGAGCCCAGTAGGTGGAGGATCCAATCGGGATCCAGCATCTGTCCTCCAATAGCTCCTCGGCATTCCTGGTGTACCGTATTACCCCTAATACATACCACCACATTCTCCCCTTGTTAAAAAAGAACCTGGCGGGGTGGTGGGTGGTGGGTGGTCGGGGTTTACAGGGTCGGTACCTTAACCATTGAACTATATACAACAATGCCGCTTTACTGGGCCACTGAATTATACACAGTGGTGGTGGTGGTGCTGGCTCGGGTCCGGTCGACTCTGGGAGCATCGCGCTGTCCCCTTCTGTTTCCTTACTCCTGGACGGGCCTGGGAGGAGGACCGATCCCCCCGGGAAGGGGGTGGCTGTGGGGTGCACCGGCGGGAGTGAGGGGGAGGTGAATTGTGTTGGGGGGGTGTGGGGAGCTCCGGCGGACGCCAGGTCCCGCAGAGAGACCGTGTCCTGTCGGCCGTCTGGGAACGCCACGTAGGCGTACTGCGGGTTTACGTGGAGTAGATGTACCTTCTCCACCAGTGGGTCTGATTTGTGCGCCCGCAGATGTTTCCGGA
Organism: Scyliorhinus torazame; assembly: GCF_047496885.1. Classification (NCBI taxonomy): domain Eukaryota; kingdom Metazoa; phylum Chordata; class Chondrichthyes; order Carcharhiniformes; family Scyliorhinidae; genus Scyliorhinus; species Scyliorhinus torazame. The sequence continues at coordinate 397,405,928 of NC_092708.1, read as the reverse complement.
GCAGAATGGGTCCCGGGGCCGCCAGCCAGGTCGGAAGTGACGTTCCAGAAGCGGACCTCCTAGAGAAGACAAGGAGGCGCTCGTGCGGTGTTTGGTTCGTGGTGGTACACAGCAGGGACCGGATAGAATGAAGTGCATCCGGGAGGACTTCCTGCCAGCGGGAAGTTGGGAGACTCCTAGACCGTAGGGCCAGTAGGACGGTCTTCCAGACCGTACCGTTCTCCCTCTCTACCTGCCCGTTCCCCCGGGGGTTGTAGCTGGTCGTCCTGCTCGAGGCTATGCCCTTGCTGAGCAGGAATTGACGCAGCTCGTCACTCATAAAGGAGGACCCCCTATCGCTATGGATGTAGGCGGGGAAACCGAACAGGGTAAAGATGGTGCCGAGGGCTCTAATGACCGTGGCCGCGGTCATGTCGGGGCAGGGGATGGCGAAGGGGAAGCGGGAGTATTCGTCAACGACGTTAAGAAAGTACGTGTTGCGATCGGTGGAGGGGAGGGGGCCTTTGAAATCCAAACTGAGGCGTTCAAAGGGACGGGAAGCCTTTATCAGATGCGCTCTATCTGGCCTGAAAAAATGCGGTTTGCATTCTGCGCAGATTTGGCAGTTCCTGGTGACTGTTCGGACGTCCTCGACGGAGTAAGGGAGGTTGCGAGCCTTTATGAAGTGGTAGAAACGAGTGAACCCCGGGTGGCAGAGGTCCTCGTGGAGGGCTTGGAGACGGTCCACTTGTGCGTTTGCACAAGTGCCGCGAGATAGGGCATCGGACGGCTCGTTCAGCTTTCCGGGACGGTACAAGATCTCGTAGTTGTAGGTGGAGAGTTCGATCCTCCACCGCAGGATCTTGTCGTTTTTTATCTTGCCCCGCTGTGCATTATCGAACATGAAGGCTACCGACCGTTGGCCAGTGAGGAGAGTGAATCTCCTACCGGCCAGGTAATGCCTCCAATGTCGCACAGCTTCCACTATGGCCTGGGCCTCCTTTTCTACTGAGGAGTGGTGGATTTCTGAAGCGTGTAGGGTCCGGGAGAAAAAGGCCACGGGTCTGCCTGCTTGGCTGAGCGTGGCCGCCAGAGCTACGTCAGATGCGTCGCTCTCGACTTGGAAGGGGAGGGACTCGTCGATGGCGCGCATCGTGGCCTTTGCGATATCCGTTTTGATGCGGTTGAAGGCCTGGCGGGCCTCTGTCGACAGGGGAAAAGTAGTGGACTGGATTAGTGAACGGGCCTTGTCGGCGTACTGGGGGACCCACTGGGCGTAATAAGAAAAGAAGCCCAGGCAGCGTTTCAGGGCTTTGGTACAGTGGGGGAGAGGGAACTCCATGAGGGGGCGCATGCGTTCGGGGTCGGGGCCTATCACTCCATTACTCACTACGTAGCCAAGGATGGCTAGACGGTCGGTGCTAAACACGCATTTTTCCTCGTTGTAGGTGAGGTTGAGGGCGTTAGCGGTCTGGAGGAATTTGCGGAGGTTGGCGTCGTGGTCCTGCTGGTCGTGGCCGCAGATGGTGACGTTGTTGAGGTACGGGAACGTGGCCCGTAAACCGTGCTGGTCGACCATTCGGTCCATCTCTCGTTGGAAGACCGAGACTCCGTTCGTGACGCCGAATGGAACCCTTAAAAAGTGGTATAACCGCCCAGCTGCTTCGAAGTCAGTATAGTTGCGGTCACCGGGACGGATGGGGAGCTGGTGGTAGGCGGACTTGAGGTCCACGGTGGAAAAGACCTTGTACTGTGCAATCCGATTGACCATGTCGGATATGCGGGGGAGAGGGTACGCATCTAGCTGCGTGTACCTGTTGATGGTCTGACTGTAGTCTACGACCATCCTTTGCTTCTCCCCTGTCTTCACTACTACCACCTGGGCTCTCCAGGGACTATTGCTGGCCTGGATTATGCCTTCCTTCAGCAGCCGCTGGACTTCGGACCTGATAAATGTCCGGTCCTGGGTGCTGTACCGTCTGCTCCTAGTGGCGACGGGTTTGCAATCCGGGGTGAGGTTCGCAAACAGGGAGGGCGGTTCGACCTTGAGTGTTGCGAGGCCGCAGATAGTCAGTGGGGGTATAGGGCCGCCAAATTTGAATGTTAAGCTCTGGAGGTTGCATTGGAAGTCCAACTCCAGGAGGGTGGGAGCGCAGAGGTGGGGAAGGACGTACAGCCGGTAATTTTTGAACTCTCTCCCCTGCACCGTTAGGGTTGCGATGCAGAACCCTTTGATTTCAACGGAGTGGGACCCCGCCGCCAGGAAAGTTTTTTGGGTGCTTGGCCGAATTACCAGGGGTCAGCGTTTTACCGTGTCCGGATGAATAAAACTCTCCGTGCTCCCCGAGTCGATCAAACACGGCGTCTCGTGCCCGTTCATCAGCACCTTTGTCGTTGTCGTCATAAGCGTCCGGGGCCGCGACTGGTCGAGGGTTACCGATGCCAAACGTGGTTGGTGTAACAGACCGTTGTCTTCAGGCAGTGTGGAGCCGTCCACGCCGGGGTCCTTGCCTGTCAGCCAAGATGGCGGAGTCCATGGATCGCACGTGGTTGGGGGTGGACAGAATGGCCGCTCCCATGGATCGCACGTGGCCTGTGGGTAGGAAGATGGCGGCGCCCGTCCCCCCCTCGTGGTGTCCGGGGTCCAAAATGGCGGCGCCCGTTGGCTGCCCGTGGGTCGCTGGGGGAGTTGAGCCCGTGGTCTCATTTGTTCCCCGGTGATTGCGGCGACCCCACGGGACTGGCACGCCGCTGCATAGTGCCCCTTTTTACCACAGCTTTTGCAGGTGGCCGAGCGGGCCGGGCAGCGCTGGCGGGGATGTTTTGACTGCCCGCAAAAGTAGCAGCGGGGCCCCCCCGGGTGGTCTGGGATTCTGGCTGCGCACGCTTGCAGAGGGGTGGGGTTGCCGGGGGGTCGGTCGCGGCGGGGGTCCACGGAGCCCAAGGGGCTGCAGCACGGTCGGGGGCATAGGCGCGTGCGTTTTGGGAGGCCACGTCGAGGGAGGCTGCGAGGGCCCGTACCTCTGTGAGTCCGAGAGAGTCTTTCTCTAAACGTCTCTGGCGAATTTGCGACGATGCCAAACCTGCTACGTACGCGTCTCTGATCAGGAGGTCCGTATGTTCGTTCGCCGTAACCGCTGGGCAGTCGCAGTTTCGTCCCAGGATCGTTAGAGCGTTGAAGAAATCGTCTAGCGATTCCCCGGGGATTTGTCGTCTCGTCGCGAGCTGGTAGCGTGCGTAGACCTGGTTGACGGGCTTAATGTTGATCTCCTTCAGGAAGTTGATCGCCTCTGGGAACTCTTCCGCGTCCTCGATGAGTGAGTAGATTTCGGTACTCACCCTGGAATGCAGGACCTGCACCTTCTGGTCTTCTGTTGGTCTGTCGGGGGCCGTTCGGAGGTATCCCTCAAAGCACTCAGCCAGTGTTTAAACGCGGATGTTGCGTTTGCTGCGTGGGGGCTGATTCGCAGGCACTCCGGGGTGATCCGGAGCTCCATATACCTTTTTAAGTCTGCTCAATAAATTGTAACACCATCGATCACACACGAGGCGAGACGTAGAGAACTTCAATCGAGGCTTTATTAAGCAGACTTGTTCAGACACGTTCCCCAGCAGCTCACTCACAGAATGCAGCTGCGGGGATTAAACCCAGGTTCTTATATCCCTCCTATCTGGGTGGAGCCCAGTAGGTGGAGGATCCAATCGGGATCCAGCATCTGTCCTTCAATAGCTCCTCGGCATTCCTGGTGTACCGTATTACCCCTAATACATACCACCACAGAGAGGCACCTGCTCTCAGTTTTCTGGGCAGTCCAGTACTTTTCATATATTACCGGACTGAACCCCATCACCATTCTGACCGAACACACCCCCATCCAACTTTTACTGGACGGACGACTCAAGGACGGTACAGTAAGCCAGATTAGAGCAGCGAGATGGACCCTTCTCTTGCAGGGACGGGACATCACTGTGAAAAGGACAAAGACACACACCTATTTAGCGGACAATTTGCAGTACCCCGGAACCCCCCATGAGTGTGAGATTATCGTTCCACACCACAACACAGGCCCCTTTATCGCTAAGACACCCCCCAGAAAGATAGGTAATTCAACTCAGAGCCCCCCGCACACAGACACGTGTGAACCCATAAAGAATTATGTGGATGGATTTTCCAAAGTCTTGGATGGGAAGCGCATAACAGGTTGCCGTATCTATGTCGAGGACGCGCAGGGACGCGCCCTCGAAGAAATCTCGCTGAAACTACCCAGACACTGGTAGTGGTGGTTACATGACGGTGTGGTGTTAAATTAATTACCCTTTATGTGGTTCCTGAACAGGACAGGAACCAATTGATTTGTTTGTTCCATGACGGTCATGGACATCAGGGAATCGATCCCACTACAGCCCATCTCAAACAGCTTTGTTGGTGGCCAAATTTAAAGGAAGATGTAAGCCTTACATAGAAAATTGTCTTATCTGTGCCCAGAATAATCCGGACAGATATGCCAAAAAGGCTCAACTCAGCCACACCCGACCCGTTAATGGCCCCTGGACTAACCTCCAGATCTATTTTATAGGACCATTGCCCCCTTGCAGGAATGGCTATAAATATGTACTCGTGGTGATTGACACATTTACAAAATGGGTGGAAGCATTCCCAGCCCGCACAAACACTGCAAAAACCACAGCCAAGATTCTAATCCACCACATCTTTACAAGATGGGGACTCCCCCGCAGCATTGAATCTGACCAAGGTTCCCACTTTACAGGACGTGTCATGCAGAACGTCCTCACGATATCTGGCATCACCTAAAAATTCCACATAGCATACCACCCACAGTCGAGTGGTATCGTGGAGCGCATGAATCGGACCCTAAAATCCACCCTCAGAAAAATGGTCCAGCAGAACAACACCACTTGGGACTCAGTCCTCCCTTTGCGCTGATGTTTTTGCGTAACACTGTTCCTACATCCACAGGTTACACCCCACACACCCTCATGACCGGACGCCCCATGAAAGGCACAGAATACTTGTTAGGTTTAGACCTGACCAGCCCCGAGGTGACGGCCCTCACACACGAGAAAGCAGTACAGCAATTAGTTGAAAATGTTAAAACGGCTCCGCTAGCAGCCGCAGTAAAATTGGGCACCAGGAAGAAGCAGAGCAAGGCTTGTTTCGACAAGACAGTGCATGCGACTGAGTACAGTATAGGCCGGCAAGTCATGCTCTCCGTATATAACCCCAGCACATTCCTGTCACCAAAATACTCGGGTCCGTACTCCATTGAGGATAAAGTAAGCCCTTCCGTATATAAAATAAAGTACCCCAATGGTAAGACTGCGTGGGTTTCATATAAGCCAGCTGAAGGCATGTGGAACAGTCTAACCACGCACAGCACGTCATGCTCGACGCAGCACACCACGCCCCGCCCACAGCCAACGTAACCCTACCCTCCCCCAACACGTCCAGCCCAGCCACGGACTTGACCTCGACTCCACCCCCGAAATCTACACTCCGCCCCAGAACGCCCACAGACTGCAGCAGCAGAGACAGCGACTGTGACTCGGACGATAGCCACAGCACGCCTCCCGACTATCCCCATGCAACAGGACCCACACCCAGCGATTCCGACTACGATCCAAGTGATCCCTTCCTGATCACTTTCCTAACAAACCCCACCACCGACCACCGAACCACACTGACGACCCCGATTTTGTCCCCACACAACTAGACACCAATTACTGGCACCGTGACAACTCATACCGACTCGTCCGCAATGACGAGAGCGACCCCACCTCATACCATGCAGCCCTTTCAGCCCTAATCCACTCCAGAGTTTGGCACCCGGGAGAAGAGGACGACATTGGGTCTGACTCCCAAACCGAGAACCCCTTTGCGACCCTGTTCACAGCCGAGAACTGAGGTGTCCAGATGATGTTTTAAAAGGAACCGCTTGGGAGAAGTGGTGTCCTTTCTGATGGAACCTGCAGCATGTTTTATGTTGTTTGTAAGTTTGTTACATGTTGTATGTCCAACAGGAGAATTTTCTCACTGCCATACACCCATTCGGCCGAAACCTCTGAGGACTTGCCCTCAGAGACCCACCGAGACCAGACGCTTGTTCAGAGGAACTAGCTTTTCAGCTGATACTTGTTCGGGTATCAGACGCCCGCTCGTAACTGCCCTTCTGGTTTGAAGGATAGAACCACTACGGCAGCCCCACCACGATGACTACATTTTTGCCCGTTCTTGTCAGTTGCTCAGGCAGTGGAGAAACGGCGTGAGACCCGCCCTGCCTGGGAACCCCCCCTCTGGTCAACTACGCTCGGGTAGGAGAGACACGGCATTGGTAGCCGTCCTACCCGGGGACTCCATCCAACTCTTACCCGTTGCGGCCCATACGCACCTCATTTTGACATTTTCATTTCAAAAAGTTTTGTTTGTTTAGGTAACCTTTAGGTTGCCAACCACATGCTATTTACATCCTGAAACATTTGGATGGTAAATCAGCACTGGTTCATTATTGGGAAGTGTGCCGTGTCCTAAAAATTTGTTTTTTGAAAAAAAAATGAGGGAGTCACTCACAGTGACCAATTATAAAGGGAATAATTGGCACCAAAGGACAGACACACTAGCATACCAGATATTAAACAAAGATAGTTACAGATACGATGCTTGTTTCAACAGAAGCTCCAGGACCGGAGAACATAAAGAAAGAGAAGGAAAGAGGACAGCCATGAGGACTTCCTTCATATTGATCAACATGCTGTATATGGACATTTGGTTGTGTGTGACCGCGAACCCCATGACTTCAAACCCCCCAGCCGTTAATGTTTCACTGCCCCGCAGTACCCAGAGCCCAGTCACCAGCGACACTACATCTTCTTGGTGTGCCAGGTTCATAACCTGGTACTCTCTGTCCTACGTGATCGAAACACTCCTAGCGTTGGCGATACTCTGCTGCATCGTGCAGACTATGCGTCTAAGAAAATGGAGAAGGAGAGCCTACCGCGCTCGCACCCCGGTATATAGGATCAGATCCCCTATGTTCGGTTACGACCAGACCCCCGACCCCCGCGATCTATAATACAATAATAAAGTGCATTTACTTGCGTTTATTGTTGTTGTAAATAAAGAGATGTAAAAAACGTTTTCATGAGCAAAATTTGTATGATCCTGAGCTTGACTGCCAAGCCAGGAAAGACTGTATGAAATGCTGTGATTTTGTTGTATGATTGAGGAAGGTAGGATAATGGAATGTTTAGCGAGGGGAGTATATTAAGGATAAGTTAGAGGTTCCAAGTTTGTTATTTTGTAATGCATGTCCCTGTCTGACATAGCGCCCTCAGAATTGTTAGTTAAAATTTTTTGTGCATAGCTATGGTCAGTGCAGAGGCCATGTAGAAGGTGTCCCCCCCGGGTCAGGGAATGGAAAGTAACTTAATGATGTGATCCTTCACGCTTCGCGTTAGGATCACAAGGAGGGATTGTAGCCGGTTAAAATGGCTAACTCCCGATTAGAATGGCCAAGCCCCGATTTAAAATTGCAAACGGAAGAGGTTGATGGGAAAATCAGCCAACAGGACTCAAACAGACAGCTGCAGGTAAAACAGTGTATTCGCCTCTGGGGAGGCCAGACAGAATCGATACCTGCAGCCATCAACATGACAACACCCCAGCCATCTGAATATAAATTAGCAATCCCCGGGAACAATGTGAAACAAATTAGACACACAAAGCCAATCCAGACTTTTTGGCGCCAGCAGGAGCCTACACAAAGAGAGGTGAACGACCACCCCAAAACCGCCCATCGATCAAGGAATCGCTCCAGCATTGGAGAATATCGAACCAAGTGATTGAGACGAAGTCCAATCACTTGGAACCAGGTACAGGGTCCGCCCCGAAAGGCGGGAAGCCCCTGGGGACTATAAGAATAGAGTCCAAGTTCAAATCAACCCTTCTCTCTCTCCACCCTTCCAGACCCTTCTGCTGACCTTCTACAACAGCCGTTAGAATCGTAAGTCTTACTCCAACGCTCGCTACGAGACAGGCACTCCTGGCTATCGACCTGTACCAGCTTCGAATCCCGCAGGCTCAGAACCCATACGAAAGGCCATTCTTTTCCCTGACCTGGTGGCCATTTCCAAAGTTAAGTATTGGCCTGTTAGTTGTAGGAAGTAGCTTAGAAGTGGAATTAATGTATAAGTATTGATTACTGTATATAATAAATGTGCGTTGATTTAACTCTTACTCAGCGGTGTGTTGGATTATTGATCATTACTCGGACTTGAACCACGTGGCGGTATCAGAAAGATACCTGGCGACTCAAGAGCAAAGGTGGTAGAACAAAAGCAATTAAACTAAGGCTAAAACGAGCAACAGTGGAAAGCGGAATACAGACAGAAAGAGGAAGACTGACATAAAGTGGAAAAGAGATGGAAAAATGGAAAAAGAAGTACAGATGGGAAGTGGGTTACAGACAGTCAGCTGAGTACAGACAGAAAGAGGGATACAGACAGAAAGGGGAATACAGATGGAATGCAGAGTACAGACAGAAAGAGGAGTGGTGACAAAGTGGAATATGGAGGAAAGTGAAGTAAGACGAAAAGTGGAGTACAGGCAGAAGGGAGAACACAGACAGAGCATGGAATACAGACAGAAAATTGAATACAGACAGAAAATTGAATACAGACAGAAAGGGGAATACAGACAGAAAGGGGAATACAGACAGAAAGTCGAATAGAGACAGAAAGTGGTTTACAGGCGGAAAGTGGGATACACACAGAAAGGGGAATACAGGCGGAAAGGGGAATACAGACAGAAAGTGGAATACTGATGGAAAGGGGAATACAGACGGAAAGAGGGATACAGACGGAAAGGGGAATACAGACAGAAAGTGGAATATAGACGGTAAGTGGAATACAAACAGAAAGTGGAATACAGACAGAAAGTGGAATACAGTCGGAAAGGGGAGTACAGACAGAAAGTGGAATACAGGCGGAAAGGGGAATACAGACTGAAAGGGGGATACAGACAGCAAGTGGAATATAGACGGAAAGTGGAATACAGACGGAAAGGGGAATACAGACAGAAAGGGGGATGCAGATGGAAAGGGGAATACAGACAGAAAGTGGAATACAGACAGAAAGTGGAATACAGATGGAAAGGGGAATACAGACAGAAAGTGGAATACAGGCAGAAAGGGGAGTACAGACAGAAAGGGGAATACAGACGGAATGGGGAGTACAGACAGAAAGAGTAATACAGACGGAAAGACTAATACAGACGGAAAGTGGGATACAGACATAAAGGGGAATACAGAAGGAATAGAACATAGAACATTAAAGCGCAGTACAGGCCCTTCGGCCCTCGATGTTGCTCCGACCTGTAAAACCACTCTAAAGCCCATCTACACTATTCTCTTATCGTCCATATGTCTATCCAATGATCATTTGAATGCCCTTAGTGTTGGCGAGTCCACTACTGTTGCAGGCAGGGCATTCCACGCCCTTACTACTCTCTGAGTAAAGAGTACAGAGTACAGACAGAAAGAGGAATATGGAGGAAAGTGAAGGAGGACGGAAAGTGGAGTACAGACAGAGGAAGACTGTCATAAAGTGGAATACAAATGGAAAAATGAAAAAAGAAGTATAAATGGAAACTGGAGTACAGACAGTAGGCTGAATACAGACATAAAGTGAAATACAGACAGAAAGTGGTATACCGACGGAAAGTGGATAAACAGACAGAACGTGGAATACAGTAATAAAGTGGAATACAGACAGAAAGGGGAATACAGACGGAAGGCGGTATGCAAACGGAACGTGGTATACAGACGGAACACGAATACAATGGAAAGTGGAATACAGACAGAAACGGAATACAGACAGGAAGGGGTACACAGACAGAAAGGGGAATACAGGCAGAAAGGGGAGTACAGACTGAAAGGGGAATACAGACAGAAAGGGGAATACAGACAGAAAGTGGAATACAGACAAAGTTGAATGAAGATAGAAAGTGGAATACAGATAGAAAGGGGAATACAGACAGAAAGTGGAATACAGACAGAAAGTGGAATACAGACAGAAAGTCGAATAGAGACAGAAAGTGGTTTACAGGCGGAAAGTGGGATACACACAGAAAGGGGAATACAGGCGGAAAGGGGAATACAGACAGAAAGTGGAATACTGATGGAAAGGGGAATACAGATGGAAAGAGGGATACAGACGGAAAGAGGAATACAGACAGAAAGTGGAATACAGACAGAAAGTGGAATACAGTCGGAAAGGGGAGTACAGACAGAAAGGGGAATACAGACAGAAAGTGGAATACAGACGGAATGGGGAATACAGACAGAAAGTGGAATACAGACGGAAAGGGGAATACAGACTGAAAGGGGGATACAGACAGCAAGTGGAATATAGACGGAAAGTGGAATACAGACGGAAAGGGGACTACAGACAGAAAGGGGGATGCAGATGGAAAGGGGAATACAGACAGAAATTGGAATACAGACAGAAAGTGGAATACAGATGGAAAGGGGAATACAGACAGAAAGGGGAGTACAGACAGAAAGGGGAATACAGACGGAATGGGGAGTACAGACAGAAAGGGTAATACAGACGGAAAGACTAATACAGACGGAAAGACTAATACAGAAGGAAAGTGGGATACAGACATAAAGGGGAATACAGAAGGAATAGAACATAGAACATTAAAGCGCAGTACAGGCCCTTCGGCCCTCGATGTTGCACCGACCTGCGAAACCACTCTAAAGCCCATCTACACTATTCCCTTATTGTCCATATGTCTATCCAATGATCATTTGAATGCCCTTAGTGTTGGCGAGTCCACTACTGTTGCAGGCAGGGCATTCCACGCCCTTACTACTCTCTGAGTAAAGAGTACAGAGTACAGACAGAAAGAGGAATATGGAGGAAAGTGAAGGAGGACGAAAAGTGAAGTACAGACAGCGGAAGACTGTCATAAAGTGGAATACAAATGGAAAAATGAAAAAAGAAGTATAGATGGAAAGTGGAGTACAGACAGTAGGCTGAATACAGACATAAAGTGAAATACAGACAGAAAGTGGTATACCGACGGAAAGTGGATAAACAGACAGAAAGTGGAATACAGTAATAAAGTGGAATACAGACAGAAAGGGGAATACAGACGGAACGCGGTATGCAAACGGAACGTGGTATACAGACGGAACGCGAATACAATGGAAAGTGGAATACAGACAGAAACGCAATACAGACAGAAAGGGGTACACAGACAGAAAGGGGATTACAGGCAGAAAGGGGAGTACAGGCAGAAAGTGGAATACAGACAGAAAGGGGAATACAGACAGAAAGTGGATTACAGGCAGGAAGTGGAATACAGACAAAGTTGAATACAGACAGAAGGTGGAATACAGACAGAAAGGGGAATACAGACAGAAAGTGGAATAAAGACAGAAAGTGGAATAGAGACAGAAAGTGGAATTGACAGAAAGTGGAATACAGACGGACAGTGGAATACAGACAGAAAGTAGAATACAGACAGAAAGTGGAATACAGACAGAAAGTGGAATACAGACGGAAAGGTTAATACAGACACAAAGCAGAATACAGACAGAAAGTGGTAAACAGACGGAAAGTGGAATACAGACAGAAAGTGGAATACAGACAGAAAGGGGAATTCAGACGGAACGCGGTATGGAGACGGAACGTGGTATACAGACGGAACGAAAATACATTGAAAAATGGAATACAGATGGAAAGCAGAATACTGACAGAAAGGAGAATACACACAGAAAGTGGAATACAGACAGAAAGCGAATACAGACAGAAAGGGGAACACAGACAGAAAGTGGAATACAGGCACAAAGGGGAATACCGTCAGAAAGGGGAATACAGACAGAAAGTGGAATAGAGACAGAAAGTGGAATACAGACAGAAAGGGTTTACAGACAGAAAGTGGAATACAGACAGAATCGGAAATACAGACAGAAAGTGGAATACAGCCAGAAAGGGGACTACAGACGGAACACAGTATACAGACGTAAAGGGGAATTCAGACAGAAAGTGGAATACAGACAGAATGTGCAATACAGACGGAAAGGGGAATATAGATGGAAAGGGAACATAGACAGAAAGTGGAATACAGACAGAAAGTAGATTACAGGCGGAAAGTGGAATACACACAGGAAAGGGAATACAGACAGAAAGTGGAATATAGACAGAAACGTGAAGACAGACAGAAAGCGGAATACAGACAGAAAGTGGAATGCACACAGAACGTGAAATACAGACAGAAAGGGGAATACACACAGAAAGGGGAATACACACAGAAAGGGCAATACAGACAAAAAGTGGAAAACAGAGAGAAAAGGCAATACAGACAGAAAGAGGAATACAGACGGAAAGTGGAATACAGACGGAATGGGGAATACAGACAGAAAGTGGAATACAGACAGAAAGTGGAATACAGACAGAAAGTGGAATACAGACAAATGAGAGAATACAGTCGGAGAGGGGAATACAGACAGAAAGAGCAATACAGGCAGAAAGTGGAATACAGACGGAAAGTGGAGTAGAGACGGAAAGTGGAATACAGACAGAAAGGGGAATACAGACAGAAAGGGGAATACAGACAGAAAGTGGATACAGACAGAAAGGGGAATATAGAAGAAAGGGGAATACAGACAGAAAGGGGAATACAGACGGAAAGTGGGATACAGACATAAAGGGGAATACAGAAGGAATAGAACATAGAACATTAAAGCGCAGTACAGGCCCTTCGGCCCTCGATGTTGCTCCGACCTGTAAAACCACTCTAAAGCCCATCTACACTATTCTCTTATCGTCCATATGTCTATCCAATGATCATTTGAATGCCCTTAGTGTTGGCGAGTCCACTACTGTTGCAGGCAGGGCATTCCACGCCCTTACTACTCTCTGAGTAAAGAGTACAGAGTACAGACAGAAAGAGGAATATGGAGGAAAGTGAAGGAGGACGGAAAGTGGAGTACAGACAGAGGAAGACTGTCATAAAGTGGAATACAAATGGAAAAATGAAAAAAGAAGTATAAATGGAAAGTGGAGTACAGACAGTAGGCTGAATACAGACATAAAGTGAAATACAGACAGCAAGTGGTATACCGACGGAAAGTGGATAAACAGACAGAAAGTGGAATACAGTAATAAAGTGGAATACAGACAGAAAGGGGAATACAGACGGAAGGCGGTATGCAAACGGAACGTGGTATACAGACGGAACGCGAATACAATGGAAAGTGGAATACAGACAGAAACGGAATACAGACAGGAAGGGGTACACAGACAGAAAGGGGAATACAGGCAGAAAGGGGAGTACAGACTGAAAGGGGAATACAGACAGAAAGGGGAATACAGACAGAAAGTAGAATACAGACAAAGTTGAATAAAGATAGAAAGTGGAATACAGACAGAAAGGGGAATACAGACAGAAAGTGGAATACAGACAGAAAGTGGAATACAGACAGAAAGTCGAATAGAGACAGAAAGTGGTTTACAGGCGGAAAGTGGGATACACACAGAAAGGGGAATACAGGCGGAAAGGGGAATACAGACAGAAAGTGGAATACTGATGGAAAGGGGAATACAGATGGAAAGAGGGATACAGACGGAAAGAGGAATACAGACAGAAAGTGGAATACAGACAGAAAGTGGAATACAGTCGGAAAGGGGAGTACAGACAGAAAGGGGAATACAGACAGAAAGTGGAATACAGACTGAATGGGGAATACAGACAGAAAGTGGAATACAGACGGAAAGGGGAATACAGACTGAAAGGGGGATACAGACAGCAAGTGGAATATAGACGGAAAGTGGAATACAGACGGAAAGGGGACTACAGACAGAAAGGGGGATGCAGATGGAAAGGGAAATACAGACAGAAATTGGAATACAGACAGAAAGTGGAATGCAGATGGAAAGGGGAATACAGACAGAAAGGGGAGTACAGACAGAAAGGGGAATACAGACGGAATGGGGAGTACAGACAGAAAGGGTAATACAGACGGAAAGACTAATACAGACGGAAAGACTAATACAGAAGGAAAGTGGGATACAGACATAAAGGGGAATACAGAAGGAATAGAACATAGAACATTAAAGCGCAGTACAGGCCCTTCGGCCCTCGATGTTGCACCGACCTGCGAAACCACTCTAAAGCCCATCTACACTATTCCCTTATCGTCCATATGTCTATCCAATGATCATTTGAATGCCCTTAGTGTTGGCGAGTCCACTACTGTTGCAGGCAGGGCATTCCACGCCCTTACTACTCTCTGAGTAAAGAGTACAGAGTACAGACAGAAAGAGGAATATGGAGGAAAGTGAAGGAGGACGAAAGGTGAAGTACAGACAACGGAAGACTGTCATAAAGTGGAATACAAATGGAAAAATGAAAAAAGAAGTATAGATGGAAAGTGGAGTACAGACAGTAGGCTGAATACAGACATAAAGTGAAATACAGACAGAAAGTGGTATACCGACGGAAAGTGGATAAACAGACAGAAAGTGGAATACAGTAATAAAGTGGAATACAGACAGAAAGGGGAATACAGAAGGAACGCGGTATGCAAACGGAACGTGGTATACAGACGGAACACGAATACAATGGAAAGTGGAATACAGACAGAAACGCAATACAGACAGAAAGGGGTACACAGACAGAAAGGGGATTACAGGCAGAAAGGGGAGTACAGGCAGAAAGTGGAATACAGACAGAAAGGGGAATACAGACAGAAAGTGGATTACAGGCAGGAAGTGGAATACAGACAAAGTTGAATACAGACAGAAGGTGGAATACAGACAGAAAGGGGAATACAGACAGAAAGTGGAATAAAGACAGAAAGTGGAATAGAGACAGAAAGTGGATTACAGGCGGAAAGTGGAATACACACAGAAAGGGGAATACAGACAGAAAGTGGAATCGACAGAAAGTGGAATACAGACGGACAGTGGAATACAGACAGAAAGTGGAATACAGACAGAAAGTGGAATACAGACAGAAAGTGGAATACAGACGGAAAGGTTAATACAGACACAAAGCAGAATACAGACAGAAAGTGGTAAACAGACGGAAAGTGGAATACAGACAGAAAGTGGAATACAGACAGAAAGGGGAATTCAGACGGAACGCGGTATGCAGACGGAACGTGGTATACAGACGGAACGAAAATACATTGAAAAATGGAATACAGATGGAAAGCAGAATACTGACAGAAAGGAGAATACACACAGAAAGTGGAATACAGACAGAAAGCGAATACAGACAGAAAGGGGAACACAGACAGAAAGTGGAATACAGGCACAAAGGGGAATACCGTCAGAAAGGGGAATACAGACAGAAAGTGGAATAGAGACAGAAAGTGGAATACAGACAGAAAGGGTTTACAGACAGAAAGTGGAATACAGACAGAATCGGAAATACAGACAGAAAGTGGTATACCGACGGAAAGTGGATAAACAGACAGAAAGTGGAATACAGTAATAAAGTGGAATACAGACAGAAAGGGGAATACAGAAGGAACGCGGTATGCAAACGGAACGTGGTATACAGACGGAACACGAATACAATGGAAAGTGGAATACAGACAGAAACGCAATACAGACAGAAAGGGGTACACAGACAGAAAGGGGATTACAGGCAGAAAGGGGAGTACAGGCAGAAAGTGGAATACAGACAGAAAGGGGAATACAGACAGAAAGTGGATTACAGGCAGGAAGTGGAATACAGACAAAGTTGAATACAGACAGAAGGTGGAATACAGACAGAAAGGGGAATACAGACAGAAAGTGGAATAAAGACAGAAAGTGGAATAGAGACAGAAAGTGGATTACAGGCGGAAAGTGGAATACACACAGAAAGGGGAATACAGACAGAAAGTGGAATCGACAGAAAGTGGAATACAGACGGACAGTGGAATACAGACAGAAAGTGGAATACAGACAGAAAGTGGAATACAGACAGAAAGTGGAATACAGACGGAAAGGTTAATACAGACACAAAGCAGAATACAGACAGAAAGTGGTAAACAGACGGAAAGTGGAATACAGACAGAAAGTGGAATACAGACAGAAAGGGGAATTCAGACGGAACGCGGTATGCAGACGGAACGTGGTATACAGACGGAACGAAAATACATTGAAAAATGGAATACAGATGGAAAGCAGAATACTGACAGAAAGGAGAATACACACAGAAAGTGGAATACAGACAGAAAGCGAATACAGACAGAAAGGGGAACACAGACAGAAAGTGGAATACAGGCACAAAGGGGAATACCGTCAGAAAGGGGAATACAGACAGAAAGTGGAATAGAGACAGAAAGTGGAATACAGACAGAAAGGGTTTACAGACAGAAAGTGGAATACAGACAGAATCGGAAATACAGACAGAAAGTGGAATACAGCCAGAAAGGGGACTACAGACGGAACACAGTATACAGACGTAAAGGGGAATTCAGACAGAAAGTGGAATACAGACAGAATGTGCAATACAGACGGAAAGGGGAATATAGACGGAAAGGGAACATAGACAGAAAGTGGAATACAGACAGAAAGTAGATTACAGGCGGAAAGTGGAATACACACAGGAAAGGGAATACAGACAGAAAGTGGAATAGAGACAGAAACGTGAATACAGACAGAAAGCGGAATACAGGCAGAAAGTGGAATGCACACAGAACGTGGAATACAGACAGAAAGGGGAATACAGACAGAAAGGGGAATACACACAGAAAGGGGAATACACACAGAAAGGGCAATACAGACAAAAAGTGGAAAACAGAGAGAAAAGTCAATACAGACAGAAAGAGGAATACAGACGGAAAGTGGAATACAGACGGAATGGGGAATTCAGACAGAAAGTGGAATACAGACAGAAAGTGGAATACAGACAAATGAGAGAATACAGTCGGAGAGGGGAATACAGACAGAAAGAGCAATACAGGCAGAAAGTGGAATACAGACGGAAAGTGGAGTAGAGACGGAAAGTGGAATACAGACAGAAAGGGGAATACAGACAGAAAGGGGAATACAGACAGAAAGTGGATACAGACAGAAAGGGGAATATAGAAGAAAGGGGAATACAGACAGAAAGGGGAATACAGACAGAAAGCGGAATACAGACGGAATGTGAGACACAGACAGAAAGGGAATACAGACGGAAAGGGGAATACAGACAGAATGTGGAATACAGACGGAATGGGGAATACAGACAGAAAGAGGAATACAGACAGAATGGGCATTACAGACAAAAAGTGGAATACAGACAGCAAGTGGATTACAGGCGGAAAGTGGAATACAGACGGAATGGGGAATACAGACAGAAAGGGGAATACAGACGAAAAGTGGAATACAGGCAGAAAGTGGAATACAGACAGAAAGTGGAATGCACACAGAACGTGGAATACAGACAGAAAGGGGAATACACACAGAAAGGGCAATACAGACAAAAAGTGGAAAACAGAGAGAAAAGGCAATACAGACAGAAAGAGGAATACAGACGGAAAGTGGAATACAGACGGAATGGGGAATACAGACAGAAAGAGGAATACAGACAGAATGGGGAATACAGACGAAAAGTGGAATACAGAAAGTGGATTACAGGCGGAAAGTGGAATACAGACGGAATGGGGGCTACAGACAGAAAGGGGAATACAGACAAAGTGTGGAATACAGACAGAAAGTGGAATACAGACAGAAAGTGGAATACAGGCAAATGAGGGAATACAGTCGGAGAGGGGAATACAGACAGAAAGAGCAATACAGGCAGAAAGTGGAATACAGACGGAAAGTGGAGTAGAGACGGAAAGTGGAATACAGACAGAAAGGGGAATACAGACAGAAAGGGGAATACAGACAGAAAGTGGATACAGACAGAAAGGGGAATACAGAAGAAAGGGGAATACAGACAGAAAGGGGAATACAGACAGAAAGTGGAATACAGACAGAAAGCGGAATACAGGCGGAATGTGGGATACAGACAGAAAGGGGAATACAGACGGAAAGGGGAATACAGACAGAATGTGGAATACAGACGGAATGGGGAATACAGACAGAAAGAGGAATACAGACAGAATGGGCATTACAGACAAAAAGTGGAATACAGACAGCAAGTGGATTACAGGCGGAAAGTGGAATACAGACGGAATGGGGGATACAGACAGAAAGGGGAATACAGACGAAAAGTGGAATACAGGCAGAAAGTGGAATACAGACAGAAAGTGGAATACAGACGGAAAGGGGAATACAGACAGAAAGTGGAATACAGACAGAAAGTGGAATACAGACGGAAAGGGGAATACAGACAGTATGTGGAGTACAGACAGAAAGCGGAATACAGACAGAAAGCGGAGTACAGACAGAAAGCGGAATACAGACAGAAAGTGGATTACAGATGGAAAGTGGAATACAGACAGAAAGCGGAATACAGACAGAAAGCGGAATACAGACAGAAAGCGGAATACAGACAGAAAGTGGATTACAGATGGAAAGTGGAATACAGACAGAAAGGGGAATACAGACAGTATGTGGAATACAGACAGAAAGCGGAATACAGACTGAAAGCAGAGTGCAGACAGAAGGCAGAGTGCAAACAGAAAGTAAAATGGTAAAGTCGCCATGGTCCCAGATGACCATAGGCTGCTTCCCTTTGCGGGGGAGAGCTGACTGCTGTGATTTAACCCAAGGACCACCACCCCTCAGGCATGGGGCAAGGTTGAGAAGTCAGGCCTTGCTCTGCATCACAAACCAGCAATTCAGTCAAGTGAGCTAAACTGGCCAAACTAGATAAGTGGCTAAATGGACGGAAAGGACAATACAGGCAGGAGGAGGAGTAGAATTTATCATAGAATTTACAGTGCAGAAGGAGGCCATTCAGCCCATCGAGTCTGCACCGGCTCTTGGAAAGAGCACCCTACCCAAGGTCAACACCTCCACCCTATCCCCATAACCCAGTAACCCCACCCAACACGAAGGGCAATTTTGGACACTAAGGGCAATTTAGCATGGCCAATCCACCTAACCTGCACATCTTTGGACTGTGGGAGGAAACCGGAGCACCCGGAGGAAACCCACGCACACACGGGGAGGACGTGCAGATTCCGCACAGACAGTGACCCAAGCCGGAATTGAACCTGGGACCCTGGAGCTGTGAAGCAATTGTGCTAGCACAATGCTACCGTGCTGAGTAAGAAGAGTATAAACTGAGGCTGTGAATACAGAGGATGTGCAGATGGAAGATGTGCAGACGAAGGATGTGCAGACGAAGGACATGCCGACAGAGGACGTGCAGACGGGGGCCGTGCAGACGGGGGCCGTGCAGACGGGGGACGTGCAGACGGGGGCCGTGCAGACGGGGGACGTGCAGACAGGCTGTACAGACGGGGGATGTGCAGACGGAGGGTGTGCAGATGGAGGATGTGCAGACGGGGGATGTGCAGACAGGCTGTACAGACGGGGGATGTGCAGACGGAGGGTGTGCAGATGGAGGATGTGCAGACGGGGGATGTGCAGACAGGCTGTACAGACGGGGGATGTGCAGACGGAGGGTGTGCAGATGGAGGATGTGCAGACGGGGGATGTGCAGACGGAGGGTGTGCAGACGGAGGGTGTGCAGATGGAGGATGTGCAGACGGGGGATGTGCAGACGGGGATGTGCAGACGGGGATGTGCAGACGGAGGGTGTGCAGATGGAGGATGTGCAGACGGGGGATGTGCAGACGGGGATGTGGAGACGGAGGGTGTGCAGATGGAGGATGTGCAGACGGGGGATGTGCAGACGGGGATGTGGAGACGGAGGGTGTGCAGACGGGGGATGTGCAGACAGGCTGTACAGACGGGGGATGTGCAGACGGAGGGTGTGCAGATGGAGGATGTGCAGACGGGGGATGTGCAGACGGAGGGTGTGCAGACGGGGGATGTGCAGACGGAGGGTGTGCAGATGGAGGATGTGCAGACGGGGATGTGAAGACAGGCTGTACAGACGGGGATGTGCAGACGGAGGATGTGCAGACGGGGATGTGAAGACAGGCTGTACAGACGGGGATGTGCAGACGGAGGATGTACAGACGGGGATGTGCAGACGGAGGGTGTGCAGATGGAGGATGTGCAGACGGGGGATGTGCAGACGGAGGGTGTGCAGACGGGGGATGTGCAGACGGGGGATGTGCAGACGGGGGATGTGCAGACGGAGGATGTACAGACGGGGATGTGCAGACGGAGGATGTGCAGATGGAGGATGTGCAGACGGGGGATGTGCAGGCGGGGGATGTGCAGACGGAGGGTGTGCAGACGGGGGATGTGCAGACGGAGGGTGTGCAGACGGGGGATGTGCAGACGGGGGATGTGCAGACGGAGGGTGTGCAGACGGGGGATGTGCAGGCGGGGATGTGCAGACGGAGGGTGTGCAGACGGAGGGTGTGCAGATGGAGGATGTGCAGATGGAGGATGTGCAGACGGGGGATGTGAAGACAGGCTGTACAGACGGGGATGTGCAGACGGGGGATGTGCAGATTTAGGATGTGCAGACGGGGGATGTGCAGGCGGGGGATGTGCAGACGGAGGGTGTGCAGACGGGGGATGTGCAGACGGAGGGTGTGCAGACGGGGGATGTGCAGACGGGGGATGTGCAGACGGAGGGTGTGCAGACGGGGGATGTGTAGGCGGGGATGTGCAGACGGGGATGTGCAGACGGGGGATGTGCAGACGGAGGGTGTGCAGATGGAGGATGTGCAGACGGGGGATGTGCAGACGGGGATGTGCAGACGGGGATGTGCAGACGGAGGGTGTGCAGATGGAGGATGTGCAGACGGGGGATGTGCAGACGGGGGATGTGCAGGCGGGGATGTGCAGACGGGGGATGTGCGGACGGAGGGTGTGCAGGCGGGGATGTGCAGACGGGGATGTGCAGACGGGGGATGTGCAGACGGGGATGTGCAGACGGGGATGTGCAGACGGGGGATGTGCAGACGGGGATGTGCAGACGGAGGGTGTGCAGATGGAGGATGTGCAGACGGGGGATGTGCAGACGGGGGATGTGCAGGCGGGGATGTGCAGACGGGGGATGTGCAGACGGGGATGTGCAGACGGGGGATGTGCGGACGGGGGATGTGCAGGCGGGGATGTGCAGACGGGGGATGTACAGACGGAGGGTGTGCAGACGGGGGATGTGCAGACGGGGGATGTGCAGACGGGGATGTGCAGACGGGGGATGTGCGGACGGAGGGTGTGCAGACGGGGGATGTGCAGACGGGGGATGTGCAGACGGGGGATGTGCAGACAGGGGATGTGCAGACGGAGGGTGTGCGGACGGAGGGTGTGCAGGCGGGGATGTGCAGACGGGGATGTGCAGACGGGGGATGTGCGGACGGGGGATGTGCAGACGGGGGATGTGCAGAGGGGGATGTGCAGACGGGGGATGTGCAGGCGGGGATGTGCAGACGGGGGATGTGCAGAGGGGGATGTGCAGACGGGGGATGTGCAGGCGGGGATGTGCAGACGGGGATGTGCAGACGGGGGATGTGCGGAAGGAGGGTGTGCAGACGGAGGATGTGCAGACGGGGGATGTGCAGACGGGGGATGTGCAGAGGGGGGATGTACAGACGGAGGGTGTGCAGATGGAGGATGTGCAGACGGAGGATGTGCAGACGGGGATGTGCAGACGGGGGATGTACAGACGGGGATGTGCAGACGGGGGATGTGCAGACGGAGGGTGTGCAGACGGGGATGTGCAGACGGGGGATGTGCAGACGGAGGGTGTGCAGACGGAGGGTGTGCAGACGGGGGATGTGCAGACGGAGGGTGTGCAGACGGGGGATGTGCAGACAGGCTGTACAGACGGGGGATGTGCAGACGGAGGGTGTGCAGACGGGGGATGTGCAGACGGGGGATGTGCGGACGGAGGGTGTGCAGACGGGGGATGTGCAGACGGAGGGTGTGCAGACGGGGGATGTGCAGACGGGGGATGTGCAGACGGAGGATGTGCAGACGGGGGATGTGCAGACAGGGGATGTGCAGACGGAGAATGTGCAGACGGAGGGTGTGCAGACGGAGGGTGTGCAGACGGAGGGTGTGCAGACGGAGGGTGTGCAGACGGAGGGTGTGCAGACGGAGGATGTGCAGACGGGGATGTGCAGACAGGGGATGTGCAGACGGGGATGTGCAGACGGGGATGTGCAGACGGAGGATGTGCAGACGGGGGATGTGCAGACGGGGATGTGCAGACGGGGATGTGCAGACGGGGATGTGCAGACGGAGGATGTGCAGACGGGGGATGTGCGGACGGGGGATGTGCAGACGGGGGATGTGCAGACGGGGATGTGCAGACGGGGATGTGCAGACGGGGATGTGCAGACGGGGGATGTGCAGACGGGGATGTGCAGACGGGGATGTGCAGACGGAGGGTGTGCAGACGGGGATGTGCAGACGGGGGATGTGCAGACGGAGGGTGTGCAGACGGAGGGTGTGCAGACGGAGGGTGTGCAGACGGAGGGTGTGCAGACGGAGGGTGTGCAGACGGGGGATGTGCAGACGGAGGGTGTGCAGACGGGGGATGTGCAGACAGGCTGTACAGACGGGGGATGTGCAGACGGGGATGTGCAGACGGGGATGTGCAGACGGGGATGTGCAGACGGAGGATGTGCAGACGGGGATGTGCAGACGGGGATGTGCAGACGGGGATGTGCAGACGGAGGATGTGCAGACGGGGATGTGCAGACGGGGATGTGCAGACGGGGATGTGCAGACGGGGGATGTGCAGACGGAGGGTGTGCAGACGGGGGATGTGCAGACGGGGGATGTACAGACGGAGGGTGTGCAGACGGGGGATGTGCAGACGGGGGATGTACAGACGGAGGGTGTGCAGATGGAGGATGTGCAGACGGAGGATGTGCAGACGGGGGATGTGCAGACGGGGGATGTACAGACGGAGGGTGTGCAGATGGAGGATGTACAGACGGGGATGTGCAGACGGGGGATGTACAGACGGGGATGTGCAGACGGGGGATGTGCAGACGGAGGGTGTGCAGACGGAGGGTGTGCAGACGGAGGGTGTGCAGACGGAGGATGTGCAGACGGGGATGTGCAGACGGAGGGTGTGCAGACGGAGGGTGTGCAGGCGGGGATGTGCAGACGGAGGGTGTGCAGACGGGGGATGTGCGGACGGAGGGTGTGCAGATGGAGGATGTACAGACGGGGATGTGCAGACAGGCTGTACAGACGGGGGATGTGCAGACGGGGGATGTGCAGACGGGGATGTGCAGACGGAGGATGTGCAGACGGGGATGTGCAGACAGGCTGTACAGACGGGGGATGTGCAGACGGGGGATGTGCAGACGGAGGGTGTGCAGACGGGGGATGTGCGGACGGAGGGTGTGCAGATGGAGGATGTGCAGACGGGGGATGTGCAGACAGGCTGTACAGACGGGGGATGTGCAGACGGAGGGTGTGCAGACGGGGGATGTGCGGACGGAGGATGTGCAGACGGGTGATGTGCGGACGGTGGGTGTGCAGACGGGGGATGTGCAGACGGAGGATGTGCAGACGGGGGATGTGCAGACAGGGGATGTGCAGACGGGGGATGTGCGGACGGAGGGTGTGCAGACGGAGGGTGTGCAGACGGGGGATGTGCAGACGGGGATGTGCAGACGGGGATGTGCAGACGGGGGATGTGCAGACGGGGGATGTGCAGACGGGGGATGTGCGGACGGAGGATGTGCAGACGGGGGATGTGCAGACGGAGGGTGTGCAGACGGAGGGTGTGCAGACGGAGGGTGTGCAGACGGGGGATGTGCAGACGGAGGGTGTGCAGACGGGGATGTGCAGACGGGGGATGTGCAGACGGGGGATGTGCAGACGGAGGGTGTGCAGACGGGGGATGTGCAGACGGAGGGTGTGCAGATGGAGGATGTGCAGACGGGGATGTGCAGACGGGGGATGTGCAGATGGAGGATGTGCAGACGGGGATGTGCAGACGGGGGATGTGCGGACGGAGGGTGTGCAGACGGGGATGTGCAGACGGAGGATGTGCAGACGGGGGATGTGCAGACGGGGATGTGCAGACGGGGGATGTGCGGACGGAGGGTGTGCAGACGGGGATGTGCAGACGGAGGATGTGCAGACAGAGGGTGTGCAGACGGAGGGTGTGCAGACGGGGGATGTGCAGACGGGGGATGTGCAGACGGGGATGTGCAGACGGGGATGTGCAGATGGAGGATGTGCAGACGGGGGATGTGCAGACGGGGGATGTGCAGACGGGGGATGTGCAGACGGGGATGTGCAGACGGGGATGTGCAGACGGAGGATGTGCAGACGGGGGATGTGCAGACGGAGGATGTGCAGACGGGGGATGTGCAGACGGGGGATGTGCAGATGGAGGATGTGAAGACGGGGATGTGCAGACGGGGGATGTGCAGACGGGGATGTGCAGACGGAGGGTGTGCAGATGGAGGATGTGCAGACGGGGGATGTGCAGACGGGGGATGTGCAGACGGGGGATGTGCAGACGGAGGGTGTGCAGACGGGGATGTGCAGACGGAGGGTGTGCAGACGGAGGATGTGCAGACGGGGGATGTGCAGACGGGGGATGTGCAGACGGGGGATGTGCAGACGGGGGATGTGCAGACGGAGAATGTGCAGACGGGGATGTGCAGACGGGGATGTGCAGACGGGGGATGTGCAGACGGGGGATGTGCAGACGGGGGATGTGCGGACGGAGGGTGTGCAGACGGAGGATGTGCAGACGGAGAATGTGCAGACGGGGGATGTGCAGACGGGGGATGTGCAGACGGGGGATGTGCAGACGGGGGATGTGCAGACGGAGAATGTGCAGACGGAGAATGTGCAGACGGGGGATGTGCAGACGGGGGATGTGCAGACGGGGGATGTGCAGACGGGGGATGTGCAGACGGGGATGTGCAGACGGGGATGTGCAGACGGAGGATGTGCAGACGGGGGATGTGCAGACGGAGGATGTGCAGACGGAGGATGTGCAGACGGGGGATGTGCAGACGGAGGATGTGCAGACGGAGGATGTGCAGACGGAGGATGTGCAGACGGAGGGTGTGCAGACGGGGGATGTGCAGACGGGGATGTGCAGGCGGGGGATGTGCAGACGGGGGATGTGCAGACAGGGGATGTGCAGACGGAGGATGTGCAGACGGAGGATGTGCAGACGGAGGGTGTGCAGACGGAGATGTGCAGACGGGGGATGTGCAGACGGAGGATGTGCAGACGGGGGATGTGCAGACGGAGGATGTGCAGACGGAGGGTGTGCAGACGGAGATGTGCAGACGGGGGATGTGCAGACGGAGGATGTGCAGACGGGGGATGTGCAGACGGAGGATGTGCAGACGGAGGGTGTGCAGACGGAGATGTGCAGACGGGGGATGTGCAGACGGGGGATGTGCAGACGGGGGATGTGCAGACGGAGAATGTGCAGACGGAGAATGTGCAGACGGGGGATGTGCAGACGGAGGATGTGCAGACGGGGGATGTGCAGACGGGGGATGTGCAGACAGAGGGTGTGCAGACGGAGGGTGTGCAGACGGAGGGTGTGCAGACGGGGGATGTGCAGACGGAGGATGTGCAGACGGGGGATGTGCAGACGGGGGATGTGCAGACGGGGGATGTGCAGACGGGGGATGTGCAGACGGGGATGTGCAGAGGGGGATGTGCAGACAGAGGGTGTGCAGACGGAGATGTGCAGACGGGGGATGTGCAGACGGGGGATGTGCAGACGGGGATGTGCAGACGGGGGATGTGCAGACGGGGGATGTGCAGACGGGGATGTGCAGACGGGGATGTGCAGACGGGGATGTGCAGACGGGGGATGTGCAGACGGGGGATGTGCAGACGGGGATGTGCAGACGGGGGATGTGCAGACGGGGGATGTGCAGACGGAGAATGTGCAGACGGAGAATGTGCAGACGGGGGATGTGCAGACGGGGATGTGCAGACGGGGATGTGCAGACGGGGGATGTGCAGACGGAGGATGTGCAGACGGAGGATGTGCAGACGGGGATGTGCAGACGGAGAATGTGCAGACGGGGGATGTGCAGACGGGGATGTGCAGACGGAGGATGTGCAGACGGGGGATGTGCAGACGGAGAATGTGCAGACGGGGGATGTGCAGACGGGGGATGTGCAGACGGAGGATGTGCAGACGGGGGATGTGCAGACGGGGGATGTGCAGACGGGGATGTGCAGACGGGGGATGTGCAGACGGGGATGTGCAGACGGGGGATGTGCAGACGGAGAATGTGCAGACGGAGAATGTGCAGACGGAGAATGTGCAGACGGGGGATGTGCAGACGGGGATGTGCAGACGGGGGATGTGCAGACGGAGAATGTGCAGACGGAGAATGTGCAGACGGGGGATGTGCAGACGGGGATGTGCAGACGGAGGATGTGCAGACGGGGGATGTGCAGACGGGGGATGTGCAGACGGAGAATGTGCAGACGGAGGATGTGCAGACGGGGGATGTGCAGACAGAGGGTGTGCAGACGGAGAATGTGCAGACGGAGATGTGCAGACGGGGGATGTGCAGACGGAGGATGTGCAGACGGGGGATGTGCAGACAGAGGGTGTGCAGACGGAGAATGTGCAGACGGAGATGTACAGACGGGGGATGTGCAGACGGGGGATGTGCAGACGGGGGATGTGCAGACGGGGGATGTGCAGACGGAGAATGTGCAGACGGGGATGTGCAGACGGGGGATGTGCAGACGGGGGATGTGCAGACAGAGGGTGTGCAGACGGAGAATGTGCAGACGGGGATGTGCAGACGGGGGATGTGCAGACGGGGGATGTGCAGACGGGGATGTGCAGACGGGGGATGTGCAGACGGGGGATGTGCAGACGGAGAATGTGCAGACGGAGAATGTGCAGACGGGGGATGTGCAGACGGGGATGTGCAGACGGAGGATGTGCAGACGGGGGATGTGCAGACGGGGGATGTGCAGACGGAGAATGTGCAGACGGAGGATGTGCAGACGGGGGATGTGCAGACAGAGGGTGTGCAGACGGAGAATGTGCAGACGGAGATGTGCAGACGGGGGATGTGCAGACGGGGGATGTGCAGACAGAGGGTGTGCAGACGGAGGATGTGCAGACGGAGGGTGTGCAGACGGAGGGTGTGCAGACGGGGATGTGCAGACGGAGGATGTGCAGACGGGAGATGTGCAGACGGGGATGTGCAGACGGGGGATGTGCAGACGGAGAATGTGCAGACGGAGAATGTGCAGACGGAGAATGTGCAGACGGGGGATGTGCAGACGGGGGATGTGCAGACGGAGAATGTGCAGACGGAGATGTGCAGACGGGGGATGTGCAGACGGGGATGTGCAGACGGGGGATGTGCAGGCGGGGGATGTGCAGACGGAGGGTGTGCAGACGGGGGATGTGCAGACGGAGGGTGTGCAGACGGGGGATGTGCAGACGGGGGATGTGCAGACGGAGGGTGTGCAGACGGGGGATGTGCAGGCGGGGATGTGCAGACGGGGATGTGCAGACGGGGGATGTGCAGACGGAGGGTGTGCAGATGGAGGATGTGCAGACGGGGGATGTGCAGACGGGGATGTGCAGACGGGGATGTGCAGACGGAGGGTGTGCAGATGGAGGATGTGCAGACGGGGGATGTGCAGACGGGGGATGTGCAGGCGGGGATGTGCAGACGGGGGATGTGCGGACGGAGGGTGTGCAGGCGGGGATGTGCAGACGGGGATGTGCAGACGGGGGATGTGCAGACGAGGATGTGCAGACGGGGATGTGCAGACGGGGGATGTGCAGACGGGGATGTGCAGACGGAGGGTGTGCAGATGGAGGATGTGCAGACGGGGGATGTGCAGACGGGGGATGTGCAGGCGGGGATGTGCAGACGGGGGATGTGCAGACGGGGATGTGCAGACGGGGGATGTGCGGACGGGGGATGTGCAGGCGGGGATGTGCAGACGGGGGATGTACAGACGGAGGGTGTGCAGACGGGGGATGTGCAGACGGGGGATGTGCAGACGGGGATGTGCAGACGGGGGATGTGCGGACGGAGGGTGTGCAGACGGGGGATGTGCAGACGGGGGATGTGCAGACGGGGGATGTGCAGACAGGGGATGTGCAGACGGAGGGTGTGCGGACGGAGGGTGTGCAGGCGGGGGATGTGCAGACGGGGATGTGCAGACGGGGGATGTGCGGACGGGGGATGTGCAGACGGGGGATGTGCAGAGGGGGATGTGCAGACGGGGGATGTGCAGGCGGGGATGTGCAGACGGGGGATGTGCAGAGGGGGATGTGCAGACGGGGGATGTGCAGACGGGGGATGTGCAGAGGGGGGATGTACAGACGGGGGATGTGCAGAGGGGGGATGTACAGACGGAGGGTGTGCAGATGGAGGATGTGCAGACGGAGGATGTGCAGACGGAGGATGTGCAGACGGGGGATGTGCAGAGGGGGGATGTACAGACGGAGGGTGTGCAGATGGAGGATGTGCAGACGGAGGATGTGCAGACGGGGGATGTGCAGACGGGGGATGTACAGACGGGGATGTGCAGACGGGGGATGTACAGACGGGGATGTGCAGACGGGGGATGTGCAGACGGAGGGTGTGCAGACGGGGATGTGCAGACGGGGGATGTGCAGACGGAGGGTGTGCAGACGGAGGGTGTGCAGACGGGGGATGTGCAGACGGAGGGTGTGCAGACGGGGGATGTGCAGACAGGCTGTACAGACGGGGGATGTGCAGACGGAGGGTGTGCAGACGGGGGATGTGCAGACAGGGGATGTGCAGACGGAGGATGTGCAGACGGGGGATGTGCAGACAGGGGATGTGCAGACGGAGAATGTGCAGACGGAGGGTGTGCAGACGGGGGATGTGCAGACAGGGGATGTGCAGACGGAGAATGTGCAGACGGAGGGTGTGCAGACGGAGGGTGTGCAGACGGAGGGTGTGCAGACGGAGGGTGTGCAGACGGAGGGTGTGCAGACGGAGGATGTGCAGACGGAGGATGTGCAGACGGGGATGTGCAGACGGAGGATGTGCAGACGGGGATGTGCAGACGGGGATGTGCAGACGGGGATGTGCAGACGGAGGATGTGCAGACGGGGATGTGCAGACGGGGATGTGCAGACGGGGATGTGCAGACGGGGGATGTGCAGACGGAGGGTGTGCAGACGGGGGATGTGCAGACGGGGGATGTACAGACGGAGGGTGTGCAGACGGGGGATGTGCAGACGGGGGATGTACAGACGGAGGGTGTGCAGATGGAGGATGTGCAGACGGAGGATGTGCAGACGGGGGATGTGCAGACGGGGGATGTACAGACGGGGATGTGCAGACGGGGGATGTACAGACGGGGATGTGCAGACGGGGGATGTGCAGACGGAGGGTGTGCAGACGGAGGGTGTGCAGACGGAGGGTGTGCAGACGGAGGATGTGCAGACGGGGATGTGCAGACGGAGGGTGTGCAGACGGAGGGTGTGCAGATGGAGGATGTACAGACGGGGATGTGCAGACAGGCTGTACAGACGGGGGATGTGCAGACGGAGGGTGTGCAGACGGGGGATGTGCGGACGGAGGGTGTGCAGATGGAGGATGTGCAGACGGGGGATGTGCAGACGGGGGATGTGCAGACGGGGATGTGCAGACGGGGGATGTGCAGACGGGGATGTGCAGACGGGGGATGTGCAGACGGAGAATGTGCAGACGGAGAATGTGCAGACGGAGAATGTGCAGACGGGGGATGTGCAGACGGGGATGTGCAGACGGGGGATGTGCAGACGGAGAATGTGCAGACGGAGAATGTGCAGACGGGGGATGTGCAGACGGGGATGTGCAGACGGAGGATGTGCAGACGGGGGATGTGCAGACGGGGGATGTGCAGACGGAGAATGTGCAGACGGAGGATGTGCAGACGGGGGATGTGCAGACAGAGGGTGTGCAGACGGAGAATGTGCAGACGGAGATGTGCAGACGGGGGATGTGCAGACGGGGGATGTGCAGACAGAGGGTGTGCAGACGGAGGATGTGCAGACGGAGGGTGTGCAGACGGAGGGTGTGCAGACGGGGATGTGCAGACGGAGGATGTGCAGACGGGAGATGTGCAGACGGGGATGTGCAGACGGGGGATGTGCAGACGGAGAATGTGCAGACGGAGAATGTGCAGACGGAGAATGTGCAGACGGGGGATGTGCAGACGGGGGATGTGCAGACGGAGAATGTGCAGACGGAGATGTGCAGACGGGGGATGTGCAGACGGGGATGTGCAGACGGGGGATGTGCAGGCGGGGGATGTGCAGACGGAGGGTGTGCAGACGGGGGATGTGCAGACGGAGGGTGTGCAGACGGGGGATGTGCAGACGGGGGATGTGCAGACGGAGGGTGTGCAGACGGGGGATGTGCAGGCGGGGATGTGCAGACGGGGATGTGCAGACGGGGGATGTGCAGACGGAGGGTGTGCAGATGGAGGATGTGCAGACGGGGGATGTGCAGACGGGGATGTGCAGACGGGGATGTGCAGACGGAGGGTGTGCAGATGGAGGATGTGCAGACGGGGGATGTGCAGACGGGGGATGTGCAGGCGGGGATGTGCAGACGGGGGATGTGCGGACGGAGGGTGTGCAGGCGGGGATGTGCAGGCGGGGATGTGCAGACGGGGGATGTGCAGACGAGGATGTGCAGACGGGGATGTGCAGACGGGGGATGTGCAGACGGGGATGTGCAGACGGAGGGTGTGCAGATGGAGGATGTGCAGACGGGGGATGTGCAGACGGGGGATGTGCAGGCGGGGATGTGCAGACGGGGGATGTGCAGACGGGGATGTGCAGACGGGGGATGTGCGGACGGGGGATGTGCAGGCGGGGATGTGCAGACGGGGGATGTACAGACGGAGGGTGTGCAGACGGGGGATGTGCAGACGGGGGATGTGCAGACGGGGATGTGCAGACGGGGGATGTGCGGACGGAGGGTGTGCAGACGGGGGATGTGCAGACGGGGGATGTGCAGACGGGGGATGTGCAGACAGGGGATGTGCAGACGGAGGGTGTGCGGACGGAGGGTGTGCAGGCGGGGGATGTGCAGACGGGGATGTGCAGACGGGGGATGTGCGGACGGGGGATGTGCAGACGGGGGATGTGCAGAGGGGGATGTGCAGACGGGGGATGTGCAGGCGGGGATGTGCAGACGGGGGATGTGCAGAGGGGGATGTGCAGACGGGGGATGTGCAGACGGGGGATGTGCAGAGGGGGGATGTACAGACGGGGGATGTGCAGAGGGGGGATGTACAGACGGAGGGTGTGCAGATGGAGGATGTGCAGACGGAGGATGTGCAGACGGAGGATGTGCAGACGGGGGATGTGCAGAGGGGGGATGTACAGACGGAGGGTGTGCAGATGGAGGATGTGCAGACGGAGGATGTGCAGACGGGGGATGTGCAGACGGGGGATGTACAGACGGGGATGTGCAGACGGGGGATGTACAGACGGGGATGTGCAGACGGGGGATGTGCAGACGGAGGGTGTGCAGACGGGGATGTGCAGACGGGGGATGTGCAGACGGAGGGTGTGCAGACGGAGGGTGTGCAGACGGGGGATGTGCAGACGGAGGGTGTGCAGACGGGGGATGTGCAGACAGGCTGTACAGACGGGGGATGTGCAGACGGAGGGTGTGCAGACGGGGGATGTGCAGACAGGGGATGTGCAGACGGAGGATGTGCAGACGGGGGATGTGCAGACAGGGGATGTGCAGACGGAGAATGTGCAGACGGAGGGTGTGCAGACGGGGGATGTGCAGACAGGGGATGTGCAGACGGAGAATGTGCAGACGGAGGGTGTGCAGACGGAGGGTGTGCAGACGGAGGGTGTGCAGACGGAGGGTGTGCAGACGGAGGGTGTGCAGACGGAGGATGTGCAGACGGAGGATGTGCAGACGGGGATGTGCAGACGGAGGATGTGCAGACGGGGATGTGCAGACGGGGATGTGCAGACGGGGATGTGCAGACGGAGGATGTGCAGACGGGGATGTGCAGACGGGGATGTGCAGACGGGGATGTGCAGACGGGGGATGTGCAGACGGAGGGTGTGCAGACGGGGGATGTGCAGACGGGGGATGTACAGACGGAGGGTGTGCAGACGGGGGATGTGCAGACGGGGGATGTACAGACGGAGGGTGTGCAGATGGAGGATGTGCAGACGGAGGATGTGCAGACGGGGGATGTGCAGACGGGGGATGTACAGACGGGGATGTGCAGACGGGGGATGTACAGACGGGGATGTGCAGACGGGGGATGTGCAGACGGAGGGTGTGCAGACGGAGGGTGTGCAGACGGAGGGTGTGCAGACGGAGGATGTGCAGACGGGGATGTGCAGACGGAGGGTGTGCAGACGGAGGGTGTGCAGATGGAGGATGTACAGACGGGGATGTGCAGACAGGCTGTACAGACGGGGGATGTGCAGACGGAGGGTGTGCAGACGGGGGATGTGCGGACGGAGGGTGTGCAGATGGAGGATGTGCAGACGGGGGATGTGCAGACGGGGGATGTGCAGACGGGGATGTGCAGACGGGGGATGTGCAGACGGGGATGTGCAGACGGGGGATGTGCAGACGGAGAATGTGCAGACGGAGAATGTGCAGACGGAGAATGTGCAGACGGGGGATGTGCAGACGGGGATGTGCAGACGGGGGATGTGCAGACGGAGAATGTGCAGACGGAGAATGTGCAGACGGGGGATGTGCAGACGGGGATGTGCAGACGGAGGATGTGCAGACGGGGGATGTGCAGACGGGGGATGTGCAGACGGAGAATGTGCAGACGGAGGATGTGCAGACGGGGGATGTGCAGACAGAGGGTGTGCAGACGGAGAATGTGCAGACGGAGATGTGCAGACAGAGGGTGTGCAGACGGGGGATGTGCAGACGGGGATGTGCAGACGGGGGATGTGCAGACGGGGGATGTGCAGACAGAGGGTGTGCAGACGGAGAATGTGCAGACGGGGATGTGCAGACGGGGGATGTGCAGACGGGGGATGTGCAGACGGGGATGTGCAGACGGGGGATGTGCAGACGGGGGATGTGCAGACGGAGAATGTGCAGACGGAGAATGTGCAGACGGGGGATGTGCAGACGGGGATGTGCAGACGGAGGATGTGCAGACGGGGGATGTGCAGACGGGGGATGTGCAGACGGAGAATGTGCAGACGGAGGATGTGCAGACGGGGGATGTGCAGACAGAGGGTGTGCAGACGGAGAATGTGCAGACGGAGATGTGCAGACGGG
Organism: Scyliorhinus torazame; assembly: GCF_047496885.1. NCBI lineage: Eukaryota > Metazoa > Chordata > Chondrichthyes > Carcharhiniformes > Scyliorhinidae > Scyliorhinus > Scyliorhinus torazame. Next base: position 397,372,653 of record NC_092708.1, on the reverse strand, counting down.
GGATGTGCAGACGGGGGATGTGCAGACAGAGGGTGTGCAGACGGAGGATGTGCAGACGGAGGGTGTGCAGACGGAGGGTGTGCAGACGGGGATGTGCAGACGGAGGATGTGCAGACGGGAGATGTGCAGACGGGGATGTGCAGACGGGGGATGTGCAGACGGAGAATGTGCAGACGGAGAATGTGCAGACGGAGAATGTGCAGACGGGGGATGTGCAGACGGGGGATGTGCAGACGGAGAATGTGCAGACGGAGATGTGCAGACGGGGGATGTGCAGACGGGGATGTGCAGACGGGGGATGTGCAGGCGGGGGATGTGCAGACGGAGGGTGTGCAGACGGGGGATGTGCAGACGGAGGGTGTGCAGACGGGGGATGTGCAGACGGGGGATGTGCAGACGGAGGGTGTGCAGACGGGGGATGTGCAGGCGGGGATGTGCAGACGGGGATGTGCAGACGGGGGATGTGCAGACGGAGGGTGTGCAGATGGAGGATGTGCAGACGGGGGATGTGCAGACGGGGATGTGCAGACGGGGATGTGCAGACGGAGGGTGTGCAGATGGAGGATGTGCAGACGGGGGATGTGCAGACGGGGGATGTGCAGGCGGGGATGTGCAGACGGGGGATGTGCGGACGGAGGGTGTGCAGGCGGGGATGTGCAGACGGGGATGTGCAGACGGGGGATGTGCAGACGGGGATGTGCAGACGGGGATGTGCAGACGGGGGATGTGCAGACGGGGATGTGCAGACGGAGGGTGTGCAGATGGAGGATGTGCAGACGGGGGATGTGCAGACGGGGGATGTGCAGGCGGGGATGTGCAGACGGGGGATGTGCAGACGGGGATGTGCAGACGGGGGATGTGCGGACGGGGGATGTGCAGGCGGGGATGTGCAGACGGGGGATGTACAGACGGAGGGTGTGCAGACGGGGGATGTGCAGACGGGGGATGTGCAGACGGGGATGTGCAGACGGGGGATGTGCGGACGGAGGGTGTGCAGACGGGGGATGTGCAGACGGGGGATGTGCAGACGGGGGATGTGCAGACAGGGGATGTGCAGACGGAGGGTGTGCGGACGGAGGGTGTGCAGGCGGGGATGTGCAGACGGGGATGTGCAGACGGGGATGTGCAGACGGGGATGTGCAGACGGGGATGTGCAGACGGAGGGTGTGCGGACGGAGGGTGTGCAGGCGGGGATGTGCAGACGGGGATGTGCAGACGGAGGGTGTGCAGACGGGGGATGTGCAGACGGGGGATGTGCAGACAGGGGATGTGCAGACGGAGGGTGTGCGGACGGGGGATGTGCAGACGGGGGATGTGCGGACGGGGGATGTGCAGACGGGGGATGTGCAGAGGGGGATGTGCAGACGGGGGATGTGCAGGCGGGGATGTGCAGACGGGGGATGTGCAGAGGGGGATGTGCAGACGGGGGATGTGCAGGCGGGGATGTGCAGACGGGGATGTGCAGACGGGGGATGTGCGGAAGGAGGGTGTGCAGACGGAGGATGTGCAGACGGGGGATGTGCAGACGGGGGATGTGCAGAGGGGGGATGTACAGACGGGGGATGTGCAGAGGGGGGATGTACAGACGGAGGGTGTGCAGATGGAGGATGTGCAGACGGAGGATGTGCAGACGGAGGATGTGCAGACGGGGGATGTGCAGAGGGGGGATGTACAGACGGAGGGTGTGCAGATGGAGGATGTGCAGACGGAGGATGTGCAGACGGGGGATGTGCAGACGGGGGATGTACAGACGGGGATGTGCAGACGGGGGATGTGCAGACGGAGGGTGTGCAGACGGGGGATGTGCAGACGGAGGGTGTGCAGACGGGGGATGTGCAGACAGGCTGTACAGACGGGGGATGTGCAGACGGAGGGTGTGCAGACGGGGGATGTGCAGACAGGGGATGTGCAGACGGAGGATGTGCAGACGGGGGATGTGCAGACGGGGATGTGCAGACGGGGGATGTGCAGACGGAGGATGTGCAGACGGGGGATGTGCAGACGGAGGATGTGCAGACGGGGGATGTGCAGACAGGGGATGTGCAGACGGAGGGTGTGCAGACGGGGGATGTGCAGACGGGGGATGTGCAGACAGAGGGTGTGCAGACGGAGAATGTGCAGACGGGGATGTGCAGACGGGGGATGTGCAGACGGGGGATGTGCAGACGGGGATGTGCAGACGGGGGATGTGCAGACGGGGGATGTGCAGACGGAGAATGTGCAGACGGAGAATGTGCAGACGGGGGATGTGCAGACGGGGATGTGCAGACGGAGAATGTGCAGACGGAGATGTGCAGACGGGGGATGTGCAGACGGGGGATGTGCAGACAGAGGGTGTGCAGACGGAGGATGTGCAGACGGAGGGTGTGCAGACGGAGGGTGTGCAGACGGGGATGTGCAGACGGAGGATGTGCAGACGGGAGATGTGCAGACGGGGATGTGCAGACGGGGGATGTGCAGACGGAGAATGTGCAGACGGAGAATGTGCAGACGGAGAATGTGCAGACGGGGGATGTGCAGACGGGGGATGTGCAGACGGAGAATGTGCAGACGGAGATGTGCAGACGGGGGATGTGCAGACGGGGATGTGCAGACGGGGGATGTGCAGGCGGGGGATGTGCAGACGGAGGGTGTGCAGACGGGGGATGTGCAGACGGAGGGTGTGCAGACGGGGGATGTGCAGACGGGGGATGTGCAGACGGAGGGTGTGCAGACGGGGGATGTGCAGGCGGGGATGTGCAGACGGGGATGTGCAGACGGGGGATGTGCAGACGGAGGGTGTGCAGATGGAGGATGTGCAGACGGGGGATGTGCAGACGGAGGGTGTGCAGACGGAGGGTGTGCAGATGGAGGATGTGCAGACGGGGGATGTGCAGACGGAGGGTGTGCAGACGGGGGATGTGCAGACGGGGGATGTGCAGACGGAGGGTGTGCAGACGGGGGATGTGCAGGCGGGGATGTGCAGACGGGGATGTGCAGACGGGGGATGTGCAGACGGAGGGTGTGCAGATGGAGGGTGTGCAGACGGGGGATGTGCAGGCGGGGATGTGCAGACGGGGGATGTGCAGACGGGGATGTGCAGACGGGGATGTGCAGACGGAGGGTGTGCAGATGGAGGATGTGCAGACGGGGGATGTGCAGACGGGGGATGTGCAGGCGGGGATGTGCAGACGGGGGATGTGCAGACGGGGATGTGCAGACGGGGGATGTGCGGACGGGGGATGTGCAGGCGGGGATGTGCAGACGGGGGATGTACAGACGGAGGGTGTGCAGACGGGGGATGTGCAGACGGGGGATGTGCAGACGGGGATGTGCAGACGGGGGATGTGCGGACGGAGGGTGTGCAGACGGGGGATGTGCAGACGGGGGATGTGCAGACGGGGGATGTGCAGACAGGGGATGTGCAGACGGAGGGTGTGCGGACGGAGGGTGTGCAGGCGGGGGATGTGCAGACGGGGATGTGCAGACGGGGGATGTGCGGACGGGGGATGTGCAGACGGGGGATGTGCAGAGGGGGATGTGCAGACGGGGGATGTGCAGGCGGGGATGTGCAGACGGGGGATGTGCAGAGGGGGATGTGCAGACGGGGGATGTGCAGGCGGGGATGTGCAGACGGGGATGTGCAGACGGGGGATGTGCGGAAGGAGGGTGTGCAGACGGAGGATGTGCAGACGGGGGATGTGCAGACGGGGGATGTGCAGAGGGGGGATGTACAGACGGGGGATGTGCAGAGGGGGGATGTACAGACGGAGGGTGTGCAGATGGAGGATGTGCAGACGGAGGATGTGCAGACGGAGGATGTGCAGACGGGGGATGTGCAGAGGGGGGATGTACAGACGGAGGGTGTGCAGATGGAGGATGTGCAGACGGAGGATGTGCAGACGGGGGATGTACAGACGGGGGATGTACAGACGGGGATGTGCAGACGGGGGATGTGCAGACGGGGGATGTACAGACGGGGATGTGCAGACGGGGGATGTGCAGACAGGCTGTACAGACGGGGGATGTGCAGACGGAGGGTGTGCAGACGGGGGATGTGCAGACGGAGGGTGTGCAGATGGAGGATGTGCAGACGGGGGATGTACAGACGGGGATGTGCAGACGGGGGATGTGCAGACGGAGGGTGTGCAGACGGGGATGTGCAGACGGGGGATGTGCAGACGGAGGGTGTGCAGACGGGGGATGTGCAGACAGGCTGTACAGACGGGGGATGTGCAGACGGAGGGTGTGCAGACGGGGGATGTGCAGACGGAGGGTGTGCAGACGGGGGATGTGCAGACAGGCTGTACAGACGGGGGATGTGCAGACGGAGGGTGTGCAGACGGGGGATGTGCAGACAGGGGATGTGCAGACGGAGGATGTGCAGACGGGGGATGTGCAGACAGGGGATGTGCAGACGGGGGATGTGCAGACGGAGGATGTGCAGACGGGGGATGTGCAGACAGGGGATGTGCAGACGGAGAATGTGCAGACGGAGGGTGTGCAGACGGGGGATGTGCAGACAGGGGATGTGCAGACGGAGAATGTGCAGACGGAGGGTGTGCAGACGGAGGGTGTGCAGACGGAGGGTGTGCAGACGGAGGGTGTGCAGACGGAGGGTGTGCAGACGGAGGATGTGCAGACGGGGATGTGCAGACAGGGGATGTGCAGACGGGGATGTGCAGACGGGGATGTGCAGACGGGGATGTGCAGACGGAGGATGTGCAGACGGGGATGTGCAGACGGGGATGTGCAGACGGGGATGTGCAGACGGGGATGTGCAGACGGGGGATGTGCAGACGGAGGGTGTGCAGACGGGGGATGTGCAGACGGGGGATGTACAGACGGAGGGTGTGCAGACGGGGGATGTGCAGACGGGGGATGTACAGACGGAGGGTGTGCAGATGGAGGATGTGCAGACGGAGGATGTGCAGACGGGGGATGTGCAGACGGGGGATGTACAGACGGGGATGTGCAGACGGGGGATGTACAGACGGGGATGTGCAGACGGGGGATGTGCAGACGGAGGGTGTGCAGACGGAGGGTGTGCAGACGGAGGGTGTGCAGACGGGGGATGTGCAGACGGGGGATGTGCAGACGGAGGGTGTGCAGACGGGGGATGTGCAGACGGGGGATGTGCAGGCGGGGATGTGCAGACGGGGATGTGCAGACGGGGGATGTGCAGACGGAGGGTGTGCAGATGGAGGATGTGCAGACGGGGGATGTGCAGACGGGGATGTGCAGACGGGGATGTGCAGACGGAGGGTGTGCAGATGGAGGATGTGCAGACGGGGGATGTGCAGACGGGGGATGTGCAGGCGGGGATGTGCAGACGGGGGATGTGCGGACGGAGGGTGTGCAGGCGGGGATGTGCAGACGGGGATGTGCAGACGGGGGATGTGCAGACGGGGATGTGCAGACGGGGATGTGCAGACGGGGGATGTGCAGACGGGGATGTGCAGACGGAGGGTGTGCAGATGGAGGATGTGCAGACGGGGGATGTGCAGACGGGGGATGTGCAGGCGGGGATGTGCAGACGGGGGATGTGCAGACGGGGATGTGCAGACGGGGGATGTGCGGACGGGGGATGTGCAGGCGGGGATGTGCAGACGGGGGATGTACAGACGGAGGGTGTGCAGACGGGGGATGTGCAGACGGGGGATGTGCAGACGGGGATGTGCAGACGGGGGATGTGCGGACGGAGGGTGTGCAGACGGGGGATGTGCAGACGGGGGATGTGCAGACGGGGGATGTGCAGACAGGGGATGTGCAGACGGAGGGTGTGCGGACGGAGGGTGTGCAGGCGGGGATGTGCAGACGGGGATGTGCAGACGGGGGATGTGCGGACGGGGGATGTGCAGACGGGGGATGTGCAGAGGGGGATGTGCAGACGGGGGATGTGCAGGCGGGGATGTGCAGACGGGGGATGTGCAGAGGGGGATGTGCAGACGGGGGATGTGCAGGCGGGGATGTGCAGACGGGGATGTGCAGACGGGGGATGTGCGGAAGGAGGGTGTGCAGACGGAGGATGTGCAGACGGGGGATGTGCAGACGGGGGATGTGCAGAGGGGGGATGTACAGACGGAGGGTGTGCAGATGGAGGATGTGCAGACGGAGGATGTGCAGACGGAGGATGTGCAGACGGGGGATGTGCAGACGGGGGATGTGCAGACGGGGGATGTACAGACGGGGATGTGCAGACGGGGGATGTACAGACGGGGATGTGCAGACGGGGGATGTGCAGACGGAGGGTGTGCAGACGGGGATGTGCAGACGGGGGATGTGCAGACGGAGGGTGTGCAGACGGAGGGTGTGCAGACGGGGGATGTGCAGACGGAGGGTGTGCAGACGGGGGATGTGCAGACAGGCTGTACAGACGGGGGATGTGCAGACGGAGGGTGTGCAGACGGGGGATGTGCAGACAGGGGATGTGCAGACGGAGGATGTGCAGACGGGGGATGTGCAGACAGGGGATGTGCAGACGGGGGATGTGCAGACGGAGGATGTGCAGACGGGGGATGTGCAGACAGGGGATGTGCAGACGGAGAATGTGCAGACGGAGGGTGTGCAGACGGGGGATGTGCAGACAGGGGATGTGCAGACGGAGAATGTGCAGACGGAGGGTGTGCAGACGGAGGGTGTGCAGACGGAGGGTGTGCAGACGGAGGGTGTGCAGACGGAGGGTGTGCAGACGGAGGATGTGCAGACGGGGATGTGCAGACAGGGGATGTGCAGACGGGGATGTGCAGACGGGGATGTGCAGACGGAGGATGTGCAGACGGGGGATGTGCAGACGGGGATGTGCAGACGGGGATGTGCAGACGGGGATGTGCAGACGGAGGATGTGCAGACGGGGGATGTGCGGACGGAGGGTGTGCAGACGGGGGATGTGCAGACGGGGGATGTGCAGACGGGGATGTGCAGACGGGGATGTGCAGACGGAGGATGTGCAGACGGGGATGTGCAGACGGGGATGTGCAGACGGGGATGTGCAGACGGAGGATGTGCAGACGGGGATGTGCAGACGGGGATGTGCAGACGGGGATGTGCAGACGGGGGATGTGCAGACGGAGGGTGTGCAGACGGGGGATGTGCAGACGGGGGATGTACAGACGGAGGGTGTGCAGACGGGGGATGTGCAGACGGGGGATGTACAGACGGAGGGTGTGCAGACGGAGGATGTGCAGACGGGGGATGTGCAGACGGGGGATGTACAGACGGGGATGTGCAGACGGGGGATGTACAGACGGGGATGTGCAGACGGGGGATGTGCAGACGGAGGGTGTGCAGACGGAGGGTGTGCAGACGGAGGGTGTGCAGACGGAGGATGTGCAGACGGGGATGTGCAGACGGAGGGTGTGCAGACGGAGGGTGTGCAGATGGAGGATGTACAGACGGGGATGTGCAGACAGGCTGTACAGACGGGGGATGTGCAGACGGAGGGTGTGCAGACGGGGGATGTGCGGACGGAGGGTGTGCAGATGGAGGATGTGCAGACGGGGGATGTGCAGACGGAGGGTGTGCAGACGGGGGATGTGCGGACGGAGGATGTGCAGACGGGTGATGTGCGGACGGTGGGTGTGCAGACGGGGGATGTGCAGACGGAGGATGTGCAGACGGGGGATGTGCAGACAGGGGATGTGCAGACGGGGGATGTGCGGACGGAGGGTGTGCAGACGGAGGGTGTGCAGACGGGGGATGTGCAGACGGGGATGTGCAGACGGGGATGTGCAGACGGGGGATGTGCAGACGGGGGATGTGCAGACGGGGGATGTGCGGACGGAGGATGTGCAGACGGGGGATGTGCAGACGGAGGGTGTGCAGACGGAGGGTGTGCAGACGGGGGATGTGCAGACGGAGGGTGTGCAGACGGGGATGTGCAGACGGGGGATGTGCAGACGGGGGATGTGCAGACGGAGGGTGTGCAGACGGGGGATGTGCAGACGGAGGGTGTGCAGACGGAGGGTGTGCAGACGGGGGATGTGCGGACGGAGGGTGTGCAGACGGGGATGTGCAGACGGAGGATGTGCAGACGGGGGATGTGCAGACGGGGATGTGCAGACGGGGGATGTGCGGACGGAGGGTGTGCAGACGGGGATGTGCAGACGGAGGATGTGCAGACAGAGGGTGTGCAGACGGAGGGTGTGCAGACGGGGGATGTGCAGACGGGGGATGTGCAGACGGGGATGTGCAGACGGGGGATGTGCAGACGGGGGATGTGCAGACGGAGGATGTGCAGACGGGGGATGTGCAGACGGGGGATGTGCAGACGGAGGATGTGCAGATGGAGGATGTGCAGACGGGGGATGTGCAGACGGGGGATGTGCAGATGGAGGATGTGCAGACGGGGATGTGCAGACGGGGGATGTGCAGACGGGGATGTGCAGACGGAGGGTGTGCAGACGGGGGATGTGCAGGCGGGGATGTGCAGACGGGGGATGTGCAGACGGGGGATGTGCAGACGGAGGGTGTGCAGATGGAGGATGTGCAGACGGGGGATGTGCAGACGGGGGATGTGCAGACGGGGGATGTGCAGACGGAGGGTGTGCAGACGGGGATGTGCAGACGGAGGGTGTGCAGACGGAGGATGTGCAGACGGGGGATGTGCAGACGGGGGATGTGCAGACGGGGGATGTGCAGACGGGGGATGTGCAGACGGAGAATGTGCAGACGGGGATGTGCAGACGGGGATGTGCAGACGGGGGATGTGCAGACGGGGGATGTGCAGACGGGGGATGTGCGGACGGAGGGTGTGCAGACGGAGGATGTGCAGACGGAGAATGTGCAGACGGGGGATGTGCAGACGGGGGATGTGCAGACGGGGGATGTGCAGACGGGGATGTGCAGACGGAGAATGTGCAGACGGAGAATGTGCAGACGGGGGATGTGCAGACGGGGGATGTGCAGACGGGGATGTGCAGACGGGGATGTGCAGACGGAGGATGTGCAGACGGGGGATGTGCAGACGGAGGATGTGCAGACGGAGGATGTGCAGACGGGGGATGTGCAGACGGAGGATGTGCAGACGGAGGATGTGCAGACGGAGGATGTGCAGACGGAGGGTGTGCAGACGGGGGATGTGCAGACGGGGATGTGCAGGCGGGGGATGTGCAGACGGGGGATGTGCAGACAGGGGATGTGCAGACGGAGGATGTGCAGACGGAGGATGTGCAGACGGAGGGTGTGCAGACGGAGGGTGTGCAGACGGAGGGTGTGCAGACGGAGATGTGCAGACGGGGGATGTGCAGACGGAGGATGTGCAGACGGGGGATGTGCAGACGGAGGATGTGCAGACGGAGGGTGTGCAGACGGAGATGTGCAGACGGAGATGTGCAGACGGGGGATGTGCAGACGGGGGATGTGCAGACGGGGGATGTGCAGACGGAGAATGTGCAGACGGAGAATGTGCAGACGGGGGATGTGCAGACGGAGGATGTGCAGACGGGGGATGTGCAGACGGGGGATGTGCAGACAGAGGGTGTGCAGACGGAGGGTGTGCAGACGGAGGATGTGCAGACGGGGGATGTGCAGACGGGGGATGTGCAGACGGAGGGTGTGCAGACGGGGGATGTGCAGACGGAGGATGTGCAGACGGGGGATGTGCAGACGGGGGATGTGCAGACAGAGGGTGTGCAGACGGGGGATGTGCAGACGGGGGATGTGCAGACGGGGGATGTGCAGACGGAGGATGTGCAGACGGAGGATGTGCAGACGGGGATGTGCAGACGGAGAATGTGCAGACGGGGGATGTGCAGACGGGGATGTGCAGACGGAGGATGTGCAGACGGGGGATGTGCAGACGGAGAATGTGCAGACGGGGGATGTGCAGACGGGGATGTGCAGACGGGGGATGTGCAGACGGGGGATGTGCAGACGGGGATGTGCAGACGGGGGATGTGCAGACGGAGGATGTGCAGACAGAGGGTGTGCAGACGGAGGATGTGCAGACGGAGGGTGTGCAGACGGGGATGTGCAGACGGGGGATGTGCAGACGGAGGATGTGCAGATGGGGGATGTGCAGACAGGGGATGTGCAGACAGAGGGTGTGCAGACGGAGGATGTGCAGACGGAGGGTGTGCAGACGGGGATGTGCAGACGGGGGATGTGCAGATGGAGGATGTGCAGACGGGGGATGTGCAGACGGGGATGTGCAGACGGGGGATGTGCAGACGGGGATGTGCAGACGGGGGATGTGCAGACGGAGAATGTGCAGACGGAGAATGTGCAGACGGAGAATGTGCAGACGGGGGATGTGCAGACGGGGATGTGCAGACGGGGGATGTGCAGACGGAGAATGTGCAGACGGAGAATGTGCAGACGGGGGATGTGCAGACGGGGATGTGCAGACGGAGGATGTGCAGACGGGGGATGTGCAGACGGGGGATGTGCAGACGGAGAATGTGCAGACGGAGGATGTGCAGACGGGGGATGTGCAGACAGAGGGTGTGCAGACGGAGAATGTGCAGACGGAGATGTGCAGACAGAGGGTGTGCAGACGGAGAATGTGCAGACGGGGATGTGCAGACGGGGGATGTGCAGACGGGGGATGTGCAGACAGAGGGTGTGCAGACGGAGAATGTGCAGACGGGGATGTGCAGACGGGGATGTGCAGACGGGGGATGTGCAGACGGGGGATGTGCAGACGGGGGATGTGCAGATGGAGGATGTGCAGATGGAGGATGTGCAGACGGGGATGTGCAGACGGGGATGTGCAGACGGGGGATGTGCAGACGGGGGATGTGCAGACGGGGATGTGCAGACGGAGGATGTGCAGACGGGGGATGTGCAGACGGGGGATGTGCAGACGGGGGATGTGCAGACGGGGGATGTGCAGATGGAGGATGTGCAGACGGGGATGTGCAGACGGGGGATGTGCAGACGGGGGATGTGCAGACGGGGATGTGCAGACGGAGGATGTGCAGACGGGGGATGTGCAGACGGGGGATGTGCAGACGGAGAATGTGCAGACGGAGGATGTGCAGACGGGGGATGTGCAGACAGAGGGTGTGCAGACGGAGAATGTGCAGACGGAGATGTGCAGACGGGGGATGTGCAGACGGGGGATGTGCAGACAGAGGGTGTGCAGACGGAGGATGTGCAGACGGAGGGTGTGCAGACGGAGGGTGTGCAGACGGGGATGTGCAGACGGAGGATGTGCAGACGGGAGATGTGCAGACGGGGATGTGCAGACGGGGGATGTGCAGACGGAGAATGTGCAGACGGAGAATGTGCAGACGGAGAATGTGCAGACGGGGGATGTGCAGACGGGGGATGTGCAGACGGAGAATGTGCAGACGGAGATGTGCAGACGGGGGATGTGCAGACGGGGATGTGCAGACGGGGATGTGCGGACGGAGGATGTGCAGACGGGGATGTGCAGACGGGGGATGTGCAGACGGGGATGTGCAGACGGGGGATGTGCAGACGGGGGATGTGCAGACGGGGATGTGCAGACGGAGGATGTGCAGACGGGGGATGTGCAGACGGGGGATGTGCAGACGGAGAATGTGCAGACGGAGGATGTGCAGACGGGGGATGTGCAGACAGAGGGTGTGCAGATGGAGGATGTGCAGACGGGGGATGTGCAGACGGGGGATGTGCAGACAGAGGGTGTGCAGACGGAGGGTGTGCAGACGGAGATGTGCAGACGGGGGATGTGCAGACAGAGGGTGTGCAGACGGAGGGTGTGCAGACGGAGTGTGTGCAGACGGGGATGTGCAGACGGGGGATGTGCAGACGGGGATGTGCAGACGGGGGATGTGCAGACGGAGGATGTGCAGACGGAGGATGTGCAGACGGGGATGTGCAGACGGAGAATGTGCAGACGGAGGATGTGCAGACGGAGGATGTGCAGACGGGGATGTGCAGACGGAGGATGTGCAGACGGAGGATGTGCAGACGGGGATGTGCAGACGGAGAATGTGCAGACGGGGGATGTGCAGACATTCCTGAGAGTGCATTTCAGAGACAACTGGAAAGCCAATGGGATCCTTCTAACAGCCGAAAAGATCAGTGAACAGAGAAATCTGATGTAACCGTTGATAAACAGCGACTGTTTCAATATCACCTCAAAAATCTACTAAAAACAATGAACAAATTTATTCTAATTGAACGTTTAAACTGTATCGAATTAAATTTGTTTGTTGAATATATCTCCATCTGGCGTGAGTGGCAGCTTATCAGCTCCTTAGTAAATATTATTTGGACCGTATTGTAAACGACAAGTGTGTAATTTCACGCCACGTACTAATGGGGATGACCATACTAAGTGCTCATCTATTCTTGGATGACAGAAAACAGAACGTAATGTTTATTAAAGAAACATAAATCTATTTTTAAGGTTAAACAGAAAAGGAAAGGCTACGGTAGGCACACTAAGCACTGCAGACAGCCTAGACGAGTATAGGGAGTGCAGGGACGATGTGAAAAAGGAAATAAGGAAATGAAATGAAATAAAATTTGCTTATTGTCACAAGTAGGCTTCAAATGAAGTTACTGTGAAAAGCCCCTAGTCGCCACATTCCGGCGCCTGTTCGGGGAGGCTGGTACTAAATCAAAGAGAGAGCAAGAAATAAGATTAGCGAGTAAAGTTAAAGAAAAGCCAAAGATGTTTCACCAATATATCAATGGGGAGGCAGTGGCGTAGGGGGATTATCACTGGACTAGCAATCCAGAGACCCAGGGTAACGCTCTGGGGATAGGGGTCAAATCCCACGAGGGCAGATGGTGACATTTTAATTGAATATAAATCATTGTTGATTGTTGTAAAAACCTACCCGGTTCACTAATGTCCTTCAGGGAAGGGAATCGGCCGTCCTTACCCGGTCTGGCCTACACGTGACTCCAGACCCACAGCAATGTGGATGACTGTTAACTGCCCTCAGGGATGAGCAATAAATGCTGGGCCCAGCCAGCGACACCCACATCCTCTGAATGAATATAAGAAGAATTCGAGAGATGAAGAGGGGGACTTGTGTGTCGATGCAGAGGCTGTGGGAAGGGGTTTAAATGAATATTTTGTCTCGGCGTTAACAAAGGAATGGGCGATGCAGATATAGTCGTCCAGGAGGAACACTGTGAGATATTGGATGGGATAATCCTAAAGAGAGAGGAAGTACTCGAAGGATTGGAATCCTTGAAAGTTGCTAAGTCGCCAGGGCCAGATGTATTGTTTCCGAGGCGACTGAAGGAGGTCATGGAGGAGATAGCAGATGCTCGGAGGATGATTTTCCTACCCTCCCTGAGGAACTGATGAGTGTGAGGATGATACAAAACTCAGAACAATCGTAAACTGCGAGGAGGATAGGGTAAAACTTCAAAAGGACATAGATATGTTGGTGGAGTGGGCAGAGAGGGGGCAGATGATGTTCAATGCATAGAAGTGAGGTGCGCATTTTGTTAGGAAGAACATGGGCAGACAATATAAAACAAGGGGCAACATTCTTAAGGTGTGCAGCAGCAGAGGGACCTGGGTATATGTGTGTATAGATCATTGAAGGTGGCAGGACAGGTGGAGAGGGCAGTTAATAAAGCATAGAGTATTCTGAGCTTTATCAATAAGGGTTATAGAGCACAAGAGCAAGGAGGTTATGCTGAATTTATACAAGACACTAGTTAGACCTCAGCTGGAATATTGTGTACAGTTCTGGGTGCCACACGAGAGGAAGGATGTGAGTCAATTAGCGAGAGTGCAGGAGAGGTTTACAGGAATGGTCCCAGGGCTGGGAGAGGTTTACAGGGATGGTTCCAGGGATGGGAGAGGTTTACAGGAATGGTTCCAGGGATGGGAGAGGTTTACAGGAATGGTCCCAGGGATGGGAGAGGTTTACAGGAATGGTTCCAGGGATGGGAGAGGTTTACAGGGATGGTCCCAGGGATGGGAGAGGTTTACAGGGACGATTCCAGGGATGGGAGAGGTTTACAGGAATGGTCCCAGGGATGGGAGAGGTTTACAGGAATGGTCCCAGGGATGGGAGAGGTTTACAGGAATGGTCCCAGGGATGGGAGAGGTTTACAGGAATGGTTCCAGGGATGGGAGAGGTTTACAGGGATGGTCCCAGGGATGGGAGAGGTTTACAGGAATGGTCCCAGGGATGGGAGAGGTTTACAGGAATGGTCCCAGGGATGGGTGAGGTTTACAGGGATGGTTCCAGGGATGGGAGAGGTTTACAGGAATGGTTCCAGGGATGGGAGAGGTTTACAGGAATGGTTCCAGGGATGGGAGAGGTTTACAGGGATGGTTCCAGGGATGGGAGAGGTTTACAGGAATGGTTCCAGGGATGGGAGAGGTTTACAGGAATGGTTCCAGGGATGGGAGAGGTTTACAGGAATGGTTCCAGGGATGGGAGAGGTTTACAGGGGTGGTTCCAGGGATGGGAGAGGTTTACAGGAATGGTCCCAGGGGTGGGTGAGGTTTACAGGGATGGTTCCAGGGATGGGAGAGGTTTACAGGGATGGTTCCAGGGATGGGAGAGGTTTACAGGAATGGTCCCAGGGATGGGAGAGGTTTACAGGAATGGTCCCAGGGATGGGAGAGGTTTACAGGAATGGTCCCAGGGATGAGAAGCTTCAGCCATGAGGATATATTGGAGAGGTTGGGACTGTTCTCCTTGGGAGAGAGGAAGGCTAAGAGGAGATTTGATAGAGATGTTGAAAATAATGAGGGGGCTGGACAGAGTAGACGGAGAGAAACGGTTCCTGCTGGTAAAAGGGAACAAGAACGAGAGGGCACAGATTTTAAGTGATTTGCAAAAGAAGCAAATGTGATGTGAGAACAAACTTCTTCACCCAGCGAGTGGTCGGGGTCTGGAATGTGCGGCCTGGGAGTGTGGAGGGGGCAGGTTCGATGGAGTCTTTCAGCATTGCTTGATTATTTGAAGCGAAAACGTTTGGGGGTACGGGGCAAGGCAGGGGGATAGCACTAAGTTACAATACTCGTTTGTAGACCTGGTTAAAACTCAATGGGCTGAAAGGCCTTCTTAGGTATCGTAACAATTCTGTGGTTAAGGTGGAAACATAGAAAATAGGTTCAGTAGACCGTTCGGCCCCTCGAGCCTGCACCACCATTCAATATGCTCATGGCTGACCATGCAAATTCAGTATCCCACTCCCGCTCTCTCCCCATACCACCTTAATCCCTTTAGCTGCAAGGACCACGTCCGGCTCCCTCTTGAATATATCCAACAAACCGGCCCCAACAGCTTTCTGTGGGAGAGAATGCCGCAAGTTCACATCTCTCTGAGAGAAGTTCTTCTTCATCACAGTCCTGAATGGCTTACCCCTTATTCTTAGAACATAACAGCGCAGTACAGGCCATTCGGCCCTCGATGTTGCGCCGACCTGTTATTCTTAGGCTGTGACCCCTAGTTCTGGACATCCCCAACATCGGGAACATTCTTCCTGCATCTAGTCTGTCCAGTCCCAACAGGGTTTTAGATGTTTCTATGAGATCCCCTCTCATTCTTCTAAACTCCAGTGAGTACAAGCCCAGTCGATCCAGCCTTTCTTCATGTGTCAGTCCTGCCACCCCAGGAATTAGTCTGGTGAACCTTCGCTGGACACCCTCAACAGCAAGAATGTCCTTCCTCAAACTAGGAGACCAAAACTGCACACAATACTCAAGGTGTGGCCTCACCAAGGCCCTGTATAACTGCAGCAAGACATCCTACTCCTATACTCAAATCCTCTCGCTATGAAGGCCAGCGTGCCATTAGTTTTCCTCACCGCCTGCTGTACCCGCACGCCAACCTTCAGCGACTGTTCCACCATCACACCCAGGTCTCGGTGCACTTCCCCTTTTCCTAAACTGCCCCCATTCAGATAATAATCTGCCTTCCTGTTTTTTGCCACCAAAGTGGATAACCCCACATTTACCCACATGATATTGCATTTGCCAAGTATTTGCCCACTCAGCCAGCCTGTCCAAGTCACCCTGCAGCCTCTCTGCATCCTGCTCACAGCACACACTGCCACCCAGCTTAGTGTCATCTGCAAATTTGGAGATTCCTTTGTCCAGATCATTAATGTATGGAGTGTACAACTGGGGTTCCAGAACTGAACCCAGCAGTACCCTGCTGTATCCCACTAGTCACTGCCTGCCACTCAGAAAAGGACCTGTTTATTCCCACTCTCTGCTTCCTGTCTGCCAACCAGTTCTCTATCCACATCAATATATTACCCCCAATACCATGAGCTTTAATTTTGCTCACTAATCTCTTGTGTGGCACCTTGTCAAAAGCCTTTTGAAAGTCCAGATACACAATATCCACTGGTCACCCTCGTCCACTCTACTGGTCACATCCTCAAAAAATTCCAGAAGATTTGTCAAACATGATTTTCCTTTAGTGAATCCATGCTGACTTGGACCGATCCTGTCCCCACCTTCCAAATGCTGTTATTTCATCCTTAATGATTGACTCCAGCATTTTCCCCACTACCGATGTCAGGCTAACCCGTCTATCATTCCCGTTTTCTCTCTCCCTCCTTTTTTGAAAAGTGGGGTTACATTAACTACCCTCCAATCCATTGGAACTCTTCCAGAGTCGATAGAATGCTGGAAAATGATCACCAATATGTCCACTATTTCTCGGGCCACTTCCTTAAGGACTCTGGGATCATAGGATCACAGGATTTACAGTGCAGAAGGAGGCCATTCGGCCCATCGAGTCTGCACCAGCCCTTGGACAGAGCACCCCACTCAAGCCCGGTAGCATTGTGGATAGCACAATTGCTTCACAGCTCCAGGGTCCCAGGTTCGATTCCGGCTTGGGTTACTGTCTGTGCGGAGTCTGCACATCCTCCCCGTGTCCGCGTGGGTTTCCTCCGGATGCTCCGGTTTCCACCCACAGTCCAAAGATGTGCGGTTTAGGTGGATTGGCCATGATAAATTGCCCTTAGTGTCCAAAGTTGCTCTTGGTGTTGGGTGGGGTCACTGGGTTATGGGGATAGGGTGGAGGTGTTGACCTTGGGTAGGGTGCTCTTTCCAAGAGCCATTGCAGACTCGATGGGCCGAATGGCCTCCTTCTGCACTGTAAATTGTATGATAAGCCCACACCTCCACACTATCCCCGTAACCCATCCAACCTTTTGGACACTATGGGCAATTTAGCAAGGCCAATCCACTCAACCACACATCTTTGGACTGTGGGAGGAAACCGGAGCACCCGGAGGAAACCCACGCAGACACGGGGAGAACGTGCAAACTCCACACAGATAGTGACCCGAGGCCAGAAATGATGCAGAGTAAATGGACCTGGGGACTCAGGGGTTTTCATCCCATCAATTTCCCAGCTACAATTTCCTGACTAATAAGGATTTCCTTCAGTTCCTCCTTCATGCTGGACCCTCTGTTTCCCAGTATTTCTGAAAGATTATTTGTGTCCTCCTCAGTGAAGGCAGATCCAAGGTAATTGTTCAACTGGTCCACCATCTCTTTGTTGCCCATTATGAATTCACCTGATTCTAACTTTAAGGGACCTACATTTGTCTTCACCGGTCCTTTTCTCTTCACATATCTATAGGAGTTTTTGCAGTCAGTTTTTAAGTTTGCTGTAAGCTTACTCTCATATTCCATTTTCCCCTTCCGAATTAAACCCTTTGTCCTCCTCTGCTGAATTTTAAATTTCTCCCAGTCCTCAGGCTTGCTACTTTCTCTGGATAATTTATACGCCTCCACTTTGGCATTGTCACCATCCCCGATTTCCCTTGT
The DNA here is from genome assembly GCF_047496885.1 of Scyliorhinus torazame. Taxonomy (NCBI): domain Eukaryota; kingdom Metazoa; phylum Chordata; class Chondrichthyes; order Carcharhiniformes; family Scyliorhinidae; genus Scyliorhinus; species Scyliorhinus torazame. Next base: position 397,354,967 of record NC_092708.1, on the reverse strand, counting down.
TACCCATGGGTGAGCTACCTTCCCAGTCTTTAAATATCCGTGATATTTAAAATTATCAAGCGCTTAACTGGAGGCCGTCAATGTGAGATGGGCACCGATAACTTCAATCAGGAACTCAGAGGTAACTTGTTCACCCAGAGAGTGGTGAGAGTGTGAAACTCACTACCACAGGCAGTGGTTAAAGTGAATAGTCCGGGACATTTCGGGTGAAGTCGGCCAAGCAAATGAAGGAGAAGGCAATAGAGAGTTACGATGGAGGTTTTAGATGAGGAATGATGGCGGGCACACGAGCGGAGCAGAAACACGGAGACGGACATGAGCGGAGGAGGGGAGCCAATTGAACGAAGAAGGTCATTGATGAACCTCCAGAAACATGTCCAAGCAGATGTGACAGTCCCTCATTCTGCACCCTGCTACCAAAGAAATTAGCTTCTGTGCACTGACCCCACGAAAGGAATATTGTCGAGCTTTGCACCTTTTTGAATAACCGGGGAGCTTGGGGAACCTATAGTTCCTTGTTGCTCTCTCCATGGCAACACCTTGGCCAATGAGAGTCCACATACCAACCAATCAGCAGCCCTTTCTCCTGTAGTATAAACAGTTGCGATCGTTTGAAATTTGGCATTCTTGTGTTTTTCCTGATGAGTGCTAGGTGAAAAACTTCACCAACATGTGTCTCTTATCAGCAAAGTCTAATTCCTTCAGCGTTAACCACTCATTAATCTTCCACACTCACAATAATACAAGCTGATTCTCTGTAAACTTTCCTAATACGTTTAAGCATTTTAGCTCCACTATGATTGCCCTGAATTTGCTCTACACCCCCACCAAGGCTAATACCAAGGGGGAGCAGCCCCAAGTCGTGGTCCACATAGGTACCAACGACATAGGTAGGAAAAGGGATGGGGATGTAAGGCAGGAATTCAGGGAGCTAGGGTGGAAACTTAGAACTAGGACAAACAGAGTTATTATCTCTGGGTTGTTACCCGTGCCACGTGATAGCGAGACGAGGAATAGGGAGAGAGAGGAGTTGAACACGTGGCTTCAGGGATGGTGCAGGAGGGAGGGTTTCAGATTTCTGGATAATTGGGGCTCATTCTGGGGTCGGTGGGACCTCTACAAACGGGATGGTCTGCACCTGGACCAGAGGGGTACCAATATTCTGGGGGGGGGGAAATTTGCTAATGCTCTTCGGGAGGGTTTAAAGTAGTTCAGCAGGGGCTTGGGAACCTGAATTGTAGCTCCAGTATACAGGAGGTTGAGAGTAGTGAGGTCATGAGTAAGGTTTCAAAGTTGCAGGAGTGTACCGGCAGGCAGGAAGGTGGTTTAAAGTGTGTCTTCTTCAATGCCGGGAGCATCCGGAATAAGGTGGGTGAACTTGCGGCATGGGTTGGTACCTGGGACTTTGAAGTTGTGGCCATTTCGGAGACATGGATAGAGCAGGGACAGGAATGGTTGTTGCAGGTGCCGGGGTTTAGATATTTCAGTAAGCTCAGGGAAGGTGGTAATAGAGGGGGAGGGGTGGCATTGTCAGTCAAGGACAGTATTACGGTGGCAGAAAGGACGTTTGATGAGGACTCGTCTACTGAGGTAGTATGGGCTGAGGTTAGAAACAGGAAAGGAGAGGTCACCCTGTTAGGGGTTTTCTATAGGCCTCCGAAAAGTTCCAGTGATGTAGAGGAGTGGATTGCAAAGATGATTCTGGATAGGAGCGAAAGCAACAGGGTAGTTGTTATGGGGGACTTTAACTTTCCAAATATTGACTGGAAATGCTATAGTTCGAGGACATTAGGTGGGTCCGTTTTTGTCCAATGTGTGCAGGAGGGTTTCCTGACACAGTATGTAGATAGGTCAACGAGAGGCGAGGCCATATTGGATTTGGTACTGGGTAATGAACCAGGACAGGTGTTAGATTTGGAGGTAGGTGAGCACTTTGGTGATAGTGACCACAATTCGATTACGTTTACTTTAGTGATGGAAAGGGATAGGTATATACCGCAGGGCAAAAGTTATATCTGGGGGAAAGGCAATTATGATGCGATGAGGCAAGACTTAGGATACATCGGATGGAGAGGAAAACTGCAGGGGATGGGCACAATGGAAATGTGGAGCTTGTTCAAGGAATAGCTATTGCGTGTCCTTGATAAGTATGTACCTGTCAGGCAGGGAGGAAGTGGTCGAGTGAGGGAACCGTGGTTTACTAAAGCAGTCCAAACACTTGTCAAGAGGAAGAAGGAGACTTATGTAAAGATGAGACATGAAGGTTCAGTTAGGGCGCTCGAGAGTTACAAGTTAGCTAGGAAGAACCAAAAGAGAGAGCTAAGAAGAGCCAGGAGGGGACACGAGAAGTCTTTGGCAGGTAGGATCAAGGATAACCCTAAAGCTTTCTATAGATATGTCAGGAATAAAAGAATGACTAGGGTAAGAGTAGGGCCAGTCAAGGACAGCAGTGGGAAGTTGTGCTTGGAGTCCGAGGAGATAGGAGAGGTGCTAAATGAATATTTTTTGTCAGTATTCACACAGGAAAAAGACAATGTTTATCATAGTATTTACAGTGCAGAAGGAGGCCATTCAGCCCATCGAGTCTGCACCGGCTCACCGAGCACCCTACCCAAGGTCAACACCGCCACCCTATCCCCATAACCCAGTACCCCACCCAACACTAAGGGCAATTTTGGACACTAAGGGCAATTTATCATGGCCAATCCACCTAACCCGCACATCTTTGGACTATGGGAGGAAACCGGAGCACCCGGAGGAAACCCACGCACACACGGGGAGGATGTGCAGACTCCGCACAGACAGTGACCCAAGCCAGAATCGAACCTGGGACCCTGGAGCTGTGAAGCAATTGTGCTATCCACAAGGCTACCGTGCTGCCCCACAATGTTGTCGATGAGAATACTGAGATTCAGGCTACTAGACTAGAAGGGCTTGAGGTTCATAAGGAAGAGGTGTTAGCAATTCTGGAAAGTGTGAAAATAGATAAGTCACCTGGGCCGGATGGGATTTATCCTAGGATTCTCTGGGAAGCTAGGGAGGAGATTGCTGAGCCTTTGGCCTTGATCTTTAAGTCATCTTTGTCTCCAGGAATAGTGCCAGAAGACTGGAGGATAGCAAATGTTGTCCCCTTGTTCAAGAAGGGGAGTAGAGATAACCCCGGTAACTATAGACCAGTGAGCCTTACTTCTGTTGTGGGAAAAATCTTGGAAAGGTTTATAAGAGATAGGATGTATAATTATCTGGAAAGGAATAATTTGATTAGAAATAGTCAACATGGTTTTGTGAAGGGTAGGTCGTGCCTCACAAACCTTATAGGGTTCTTTGAGAAGGTGACCAAACAGGTGGATGAGGGTAAAGCAGTTGATGTGGTGTATATGGATTTCAGTAAAGCGTTTGATAAGGTTCCCCATGGTAGGCTACTGCAGAAAATACGGAGGCATGGGATTCAGGTAATTCAGCAGTTTGGATCAGAAATTGGCTAGCTGGAAGAAGACAAAGGGTGGTGGTTGATGGGAAATGTTCAGACTGGAGTCCAGTTACTAGTGGTGTACCACAAGGATCTGTTTTGGGGCCACTGCTGTTTGTCATTTTCATAAATGACCTGGAGGAGGGCGTAGAAGGATGGGTGAGTAAATTTGCAGATGACACTAAAGTCGGTGGAGTTGTGGACAGTGCAGACGGATGTTACAAGTTACAGAGGGACATAGACAAGCTGCAGCGCTGGGCTGAGAGGTGGCAAATGGAGTTTAATGCAGAAAAGTGTGAGGTGATCCATTTTGGAAGGAATAACAGGAAGACTGAGTACTGGGCTAATGGTAAGATTCTTGGCAGTGTGGATGAGCAAAGACATCTCGGTGTCCATGTACATAGATCCCTGAAAGTTGCCACCCAGGTTGAGGGGGTTGTTAAGAAGGCGTACGGTGTGTTAGCTTTTATTGGTAGAGGGATTGAGTTTAGGAGCCATGAGGTCATGTTGCAGCTATACAACACTCTGGTGCGGCCGCATTTGGAGTATTGTGTGCAATTCTGGTCGCCGCATTATAGGAGGGATGTGGAAGCATTGGAAAGGGTGCAGAGGAGATTTACCAGAATGTTGCCTGGTATGGAGGGAAGATCTTATGAGGAAAGGCTGAAGGACTTGAGGCTGTTTTCGTTAGAGAGAAGAAGGTTAAGAGGTGACTTAATTGAGGCATACAAGATGATCAGAGGATTGGATAGGGCGGACAGTGAGAGCCTTTTTCCTCAGACGGTGATGTCTAGCATGAGGGGACATAGCTTTAAATTGAGGGGAGATAGATATAGGACAGATGTCAGAGGTAGGTTCTTTACTCAGAGAGCAGTAAGGGCATGGAATGCCCTGCCTGCAACAGTAGTGGACTCGCCAACACTAAGGCCATTTAAATGGTCATTGGATAGACATATGGGCGATAAGGGAATAGTGTAGATGGGCTTTAGAGTGGTTTCACAGGTCGGCGCAACATCGAGGGCCGAAGGGCCTGTACTGCGCTTTAATGTTCCATGTTTTAATACATCCTTCTTGAGGTGCGGTGGTCAGAAAGGGACCGGTGTATGTACCAAGGATTTGTATGGTCAGAAAGCCCTCCTTTTTATTCCAGGTTGCTGGCATGAAGGTCAACATTCCGGGTGACTTGTGATAATCTGAACAAATGGATCATAAAAAAGCAGCAAAGCAGCTCGTACCTTGAATACTTCTTTTGAAGAAGGCTTTGCATCCCTCACAAGACCACACTCCATAGTGATAGCCTGAGGCAAAATCATTACAGACAGCACAGAAGTGAGCATCCCGCCTCGAGCAGACGCTGTTCACAGAGGAACCGGGTGCCGGAGGTTTTTTTCTCAAATTCTCCCTGGAGAAAAGAAAAAAATTGCATTTATATACCGCATTTCATCACTGTCTCAGTACTGACCCTCTGACAGTGCAGCACTCCCTCAGTACTGACCCTCTGACAGTGCAGCACTGTCTCAGTACTGACCCTCTGACAGTGCAGCACTCTCTCAGTACTGACCCTCTGATAGTGCAGCACTCCCTCAGCACTGACCCTCTGACAGTGCAGCACTCCCTCAGTACTGACCCTCTGACAGTGCAGCACTCCCTCAGTACTGACCCTCTGACAGTGCGGCGCTCCCTCAGTACTGACCCTCTGACAGTGCAGCACTCCCTCAGTACTGACCCTCTGGCAGTGCGGCACTCCCTCAGTACTGACCGTCTGACAGTGCGGCACTCCCTCAGTACTGACCCTCTGACAGTGCAGCACTCTCTCAGTACTGACCCTCTGACAGTGCAGCACTCCCTCAGTACTGACCCTCTGGCAGTGCGGCACTCCCTCAGTACTGACCGTCTGACAGTGCGGCACTCCCTCAGTACTGACCCTCTGACAGTGCAGCGTTCCCTCAGTACTGACCCTCTGACAGTGCGGCACTCCCTCAGTACTGACCCCATGACAGTGCAGCGTTCCCTCAGTACTGACCCTCTGACAGTGCAGCACTCCCTCAGTACTGACCCTCTGACAGTGCAGCACTCCCTCAGTACTGACCCACTGACAGTGCAGCACTCCCTCAGTACTGACCCTCTGGCAGTGCGGCACTCCCTCAGTACTGAAGCTCTGGCAGTGCAGCACTCCCTCAGTACTGACCCTCTGACAGTGCGGCACTCCCTCAGTACTGACCCTCTGGCAGTGCGTCACTCCCTCAGTACTGACCCTCTGACAGTGCGGCACTCCCTCAGTACTGACCCTCTGACAGTGCAGCACTCCCTCAGTACTGACCCTCTGGCAGTGCGGCACTCCCTCAGTACTGACCCTCTGACAGTGCAGCACTCCCTCAGTACTGACCCTCTGGCAGTGCGGCACTCCCTCAGTACTGACCCTCTGGCAGTGCGGCGCTCCCTCAGTACTGACCTTCTGACAGTGCGGCACTCCCTCAGTACTGACCCTCTGACAGTGCGGCGCTCCCTCAGTACTGACCCTCTGACAGTGCAGCACTCCCTCAGTACTGACCCTCTGACAGTGCTGCACTCCCTCAGTACTGACCCTCTGACAGTGCAGCTCCCCCTCAGTACTGACCCTCTGACAGTGTAGCACTCCCTCAGTACTGACCCTCTGACAGTGCAGCACTCCCCCAGTACTGACCCTCTGACAGTGCAGCACTCCCTCGGTACTGACCCTCTGACAGTGCGGCGCTCCCTCAGTACTGACCCTCTGACAGTGCAGCACTCCCTCAGTACTGACCCTCTGGCAGTGCGGCGCTCCCTCAGTACTGACCTTCTGACAGTGCGGCACTCCCTCAGTACTGACCCTCTGACAGTGCGGCGCTCACTCAGTACTGACCCTCTGACAGTGTGACCCTCCCTCAGTACTGAAGCTCTGGCAGTGCAGCACTCCCTCAGTACTGACCCTCTGGCAGTGCGGCGCTCCCTCAGTACAGAGCCTCTGGCAGTGCGGCGCTCCCTCAGTACTGACCCTCTGACAGTGCAGCACTCCCTCAGTACTGACCCTCTGACAGTGCAGCTCTCCCTCAGCACTGACCCTCTGACAGTGCAGCACTCCCTCAGTACTGATCCTCTGACAGTGCAGCACTCCCTCAGTACTCACCCTCTGACAGTGCGGCACTCCCTCAGTACTGACCCTCTGACAGTGCAGCACTCCCTCAGTACTGACCCTCTGACAGTGCAGCACTCCCTCAGTACTGACCCTCTGACAGTGCAGCTCTCCCTCAGCACTGACCCTCTGACAGTGCAGCACTCCCTCAGTACTGACCCTCTGACAGTGCAGCACTCCCTCAGTACTGACCCTCTGACAGTGCAGCACTCCCTCAGTACTGACCCTCTGACAGTGCAGCACTCCCTCAGTACTGACCCTCTGACAGTGCAGCACTCCCTCAGTACTGACCCTCTGACAGTGCAGAACTCCCTCAGTACTGACCCTCTGACAGTGCAGCACTCCCTCAGTACTGACCCTCTGACAGTGCAGCACTCCCTCAGTACTGACCCTCTGACAGTGCAGCACTCCCTCAGTACTGACCCTCTGACAGTGCAGCGCTCTCTCAGTACTGACCCTCTGACAGTGCAGCACTCCCTCAGTACTGACCCTCTGACAGTGCAGCACTCCCTCAGTACTGACACTCTGACAGTGCAGCACTCCCTCAGTACTGACCCTCTGACAGTGCAGCGCTCTCTCATTACTGACCCTCTGATAGTTCAGCACTCCCTCAGTACTGACCCTCTGACAGTGCGGCACTCCCTCAGTACTGACCCTCTGACAGTGCAGCACTCCCACAGTCCTGACCCCCTGACAGTGCGGCACTCTCTCAGTACTGACCCTCTGACAGTGCGGCACTCCCTCAGTACTGACTCTCTGACACTGCAGCACTCCCTCAGTACTGATCCTCTGACAGTGCAGCACTCCCTCAGTACTGATCCTCTGACAGTGCAGCACTCCCTCAGTACTGATCCTCTGACAGTGCTGCACTCCCTCAGTACTGACCCTCTGACAGTGCAGCGCTCTCTCATTACTGACCCTCTGATAGTGCAGCACTCCCTCAGTACTGACCCTCTGACAGTGCGGCACTCCCTCAGTACTGACCCTCTGACAGTGCAGCACTCCCACAGTCCTGACCCTCTGACAGTGCGGCACTCTCTCAGTACTGACCCTCTGACAGTGCGGCACTCCCTCAGTACTGACTCTCTGACACTGCAGCACTCCCTCAGTACTGATCCTCTGACAGTGCAGCACTCCCTCAGTACTGATCCTCTGACAGTGCAGCACTCCCTCAGTACTGACCCTCTGACAGTGTGGCACTCCCTCAGTACTGATCCTCTGACTGTGCGGCACTCCCTCAGTACTGACCCTCTGACACTGCAGCACTCCCTCAGTACTGACCCTTTGACAGTGCAACACTCCCTCAGTACTGATCCTCTGACAGTGCAGCACTCCTTCAGTACTGATCCTCTGACAGTGCAGCACTCCCTCAGTACTGGCCCTCTGACAGTGCGGCATTCCCTCAGTCCTGACCATCTGTCAGCGCAGCACTCCCTCAGTACTGACCCGCTGACAGTGCAGCACTCCCTCAGTACTGACCCGCTGACAGTGCAGCACTCCCTCAGTACTGACCCTCTGACAGTGCGGCACTCCCTCAGTACTGTCCCTCTGACAGTGCGGCACTCCCTCAGTACTGACTCTCTGACACTGCAGCACTCCCTCAGTACTGATCCTCTGACACTGCAGCACTCCCTCAGTACTGATCCTCTGACAGTGCGGCACTCCCTCAGTACTGACCGTCTGACAGTGTGGAACTCCCTCAGTACTGACCCTCCGACATGTGGCACACCCTCAGTACTGACCCTCTGACAGTGCAGCACTCCCTCAGTACTGACCCTCAGACAGTGCGGCACTCCCTCAGTACTGACCCTCTGACAGTGCGACACTCTCTCAGTACTGATCCTCTGACAGCGCGGCACTCCCTCAGTACTGTCCCTCTGACAGTGCGGCACTCCCTCAGTACTGACCCTCTGACACTGCAGCACTCCCTCAGTACTGATCCTCTGACAGTGCTGCACTCCCTCAGTACTGACCGTCTGACAGTGTGGAACTCCCTCAGTACTGACCCTCTGACATGCGGCACTCCCTCAGTACTGACCCTCTGACAGTGCGGCACTCTCTCAGTACTGATCCTCTGACAGCGCGGCACTCCCTCAGTACTGACCGCCTGACAGTGCAGCACTCCCTCAGTACTGATCCTCTGACAGTGCTGCACTCCCTCAGTACTGACCGTCTGACAGTGTGGCACTCCCTCAGTACTGACCCTCTGACAGTGCAGCACTCCCTCAGTACTGACCGTCTGACAGTGTGGCACTCCCTCAGTACTGACCCTCAGACAGTGCAGCACTCCCTCAGTACTGATCTTCTGACTGTGCGGCACTCCCTCAGTACTGACCCTCTGAGACTGCAGCACTCCCTCAGTACTGACCCTCTGACAGTGTGGCACGCCATCAGTCCTGACCCTCTGACACTGCAGCACTCCCTCAGTACTGACCCTCTGACAGTGCTGCACTCCCTCAGCACTGACCCTCTGACAGTGCGGCACTCCCTCAGTACTGACCCGCTGACAGTGCAGCACTCCCTCAGTACTGACCCTCTGACAGTGCAGAACTCCCTTAGTACTGACCCTCTGACAGTGCAGCACTCCCTCAGTACTGACCCTCTGACAGTGTTGCACTCCCTCAGTAATGACCCGCTGACAGTGCAGCACTCCCTCAGTACTGACCCGCTGACAGTGCGGCACTCCCTCAGTACTGACCCTCTGACAGTGCAGCACTCCCTCAGTCCTGACCCTCTGACAGTGCAGCACTCCCTCAGTACTGACCCTCTGACAGTGCGGCACTCTCTCAGTACTGATCCTCTGACAGCGCGGCACTCCCTCAGTACTGACCGCCTGACAGTGCAGCACTCCCTCAGTACTGATCCTCTGACAGTGCTGCACTCCCTCAGTACTGACCGTCTGACAGTGTGGCACTCCCTCAGTACTGACCCTCTGACAGTGCAGCACTCCCTCAGTACTGACCGTCTGACAGTGAGGCACTCCCTCAGTACTGACCCTCAGACAGTGCAGCACTCCCTCAGTACTGATCTTCTGACTGTGCGGCACTCCCTCAGTACTGACCCTCTGACAGTGCGGCACTCGCTCAGTACTGACCCTCTGACAGTGTTGCACTCCCTCAGTACTGACCCGCTGACAGTGCAGTATTCCCTCAGTACTGACCCTTTGACAGTGCAGCACTCCCTCAGTACTGACCCTCTGACAGTGCAGCACTCCCTCAGTACTGACCCTCTGACAGTGCAGCGCTCCCTCAGTACTGACCCTCTGACAGTGCAGCACTCGCTCAGTACTGACCCACTGACAGTGCGGCACTCCCTCAGTACTGACCCTCTGACAGTGCAGCACTCCCTCAGTACTGACCCTCTGACAGTGCGGCACTCCCTCAGTACTGACCCGCTGACAGTGCGGCACTCCCTCAGTACTGACCCTCTGACAGTGCAGCACTCGCTCAGTACTGACCCGCTGATAGTGCGGCACTCCCTCAGTACTGACCCTCTGGCAGTGCAGCACTCCCTCAGTACTGACCCTCTGACAGTGCGGCACTCCCTCAGTACTGACCCGCTGACAGTGCGGCACTCCCTCAGTACTGACCCTCTGACAGTGCAGCACTCCCTCAGTACTGACCCTCTGACAGTGCAGCGCTCCCTCAGTACTGACCCTCTGACAGTGCAGCACTCGCTCAGTACTGACCCGCTGACAGTGCGGCACTCCCTCAGTACTGACCCTCTGGCAGTGCAGCACTCCCTCAGTACTGACCCTCTGACAGTGCGGCACTCCCTCAGTACTGACCCGCTGACAGTGCGGCACTCCCTCAGTACTGACCCTCTGACAGTGCGGCACTCCCTCAGTACTGACCCGCTGACAGTGCGGCACTCCCTCAGTACTGACCCTCTGACAGTGCAGCACTCGCTCAGTACTGACCCACTGACAGTGCGGCACTCCCTCAGTACTGACCCTCTGACAGTGCAGCACTCCCACAGTACTGACCCTCTGACAGTGCGGCACTCCCTCAGTCCTGACCCGCTGACAGTGCGGCACTCCCTCAGTACTGACCCTCTGACAGTGCGGCACTCCCTCAGTACTGACCCGCTGACAGTGCGGCACTCCCTCAGTACTGACCCTCTGACAGTGCAGCACTCGCTCAGTACTGACCCGCTGACAGTGCGGCACTCCCTCAGTACTGACCCTCTGGCAGTGCGGCACTCCCTCAGTACTGACCCTCTGACAGTGCGGCACTCCCTCAGTACTGACCCGCTGACAGTGCGGCACTCCCTCAGTACTGACCCTCTGACAGTGCAGCACTCGCTCAGTACTGACCCGCTGACAGTGCGGCACTCCCTCAGTACTGACCCTCTGGCAGTGCAGCACTCCCTCAGTACTGATCCTCTGACAGTGCAGCACTCCCTCAGTACTGACCCTCTGGCAGTGCAGCACTCCCTCAGCACTGACCCTCTGACAGTGCGGCACTCCCTCAGTACTGACCCTCTGACAGTGCAGCACTCCCTCAGTACTGACCCTCTGACAGTGCAGCGCTCCCTCAGCACTGACCCTCTGACAGTGCAGCACTCCCTCAGTACTGACCCTCTGACAGTGCGGCACTCCCTCAGTACTGACCCGCTGACAGTGCGGCACTCCCTCAGTACTGACTCTCTGACAGTGCAGCACTCGCTCAGTACTGACCCGCTGACAGTGCGGCACTCCCTCAGTACTGACCCTCTGGCAGTGCAGCACTCCCTCAGTACTGACCCTCTGACAGTGCGGCACTCCCTCAGTACTGACCCTCTGGCAGTGCAGCACTCCCTCAGTTCTGACCCTCTGACAGTGCGGCACTCCCTCAGTACTGACCCTCTGGCAGTGCAGCACTCCCTCAGTACTGACCCTCTGACAGTGCAGCACTCCCTCAGTACTGACCCTCTGACAGTGCGGCACTCCCTCAGTATTGACCCTCTGACAGTGCAGCGCTCCCTCAGCACTGACCCTCTGACAGTGCAGCACACCCTCAGTACTGACCCTCTGACAGTGCAGCACTCCCTCAGTACTGACCCTCTGACAGTGCGGCACTCCCTCAGTACTGACCCTCTGACAGTGCGGCACTCCCTCAGTACTGACCCTCTGACAGTGCGGCACTCCCTCAGTACTGACCCTCTGACAGTGCAGCACTCCCTCAGTACTGACCCTCTGACAGTGCAGCACTCCCTCAGTACTGACCCTCTGACAGTGCAGCACTCCCTCAGTACTGACCCTCTGACAGTGCCGCACTCCCTCAGTACTGACCCTCTGACAGTGCAGCACTCCCTCAGTACTGACCCTCTGACAGTGCGGCACTCTCTCAGTACTGATCCTCTGACAGCGCGGCACTCCCTCAGTACTGACCCTCTGACACTGCAGCACTCCCTCAGTACTGATCCTCTGACAGTGCTGCACTCCCTCAGTACTGACCGTCTGACAGTGTGGAACTCCCTCAGTACTGACCCTCTGACATGCGGCACTCCCTCAGTACTGACCCTCTGACAGTGCGGCACTCTCTCAGTACTGATCCTCTGACAGCGCGGCACTCCCTCAGTACTGACCGCCTGACAGTGCAGCACTCCCTCAGTACTGATCCTCTGACAGTGCTGCACTCCCTCAGTACTGACCGTCTGACAGTGTGGCACTCCCTCAGTACTGACCCTCTGACAGTGCAGCACTCCCTCAGTACTGACCCTCAGACAGTGCGGCACTCCCTCAGTACTGACCCTCTGACAGTGCGACACTCTCTCAGTACTGATCCTCTGACAGCGCGGCACTCCCTCAGTACTGTCCCTCTGACAGTGCGGCACTCCCTCAGTACTGACCCTCTGACACTGCAGCACTCCCTCAGTACTGATCCTCTGACAGTGCTGCACTCCCTCAGTACTGACCGTCTGACAGTGCAGCACTCCCTCAGTACTGACCGTCTGACAGTGTGGCACTCCCTCAGTACTGACCCTCAGACAGTGCAGCACTCCCTCAGTACTGATCTTCTGACTGTGCGGCACTCCCTCAGTACTGACCCTCTGACACTGCAGCACTCCCTCAGTACTGACCCTCTGACAGTGTGGCACGCCATCAGTCCTGACCCTCTGACACTGCAGCACTCCCTCAGTACTGACCCTCTGACAGTGCTGCACTCCCTCAGCACTGACCCTCTGACAGTGCGGCACTCCCTCAGTACTGACCCGCTGACAGTGCAGCACTCCCTCAGTACTGACCCTCTGACAGTGCAGAACTCCCTCAGTACTGACCCTCTGACAGTGCAGCACTCCCTCAGTACTGACCCTCTGACAGTGTTGCACTCCCTCAGTAATGACCCGCTGACAGTGCAGCACTCCCTCAGTACTGACCCGCTGACAGTGCGGCACTCCCTCAGTACTGACCCTCTGACAGTGCAGCACTCCCTCAGTCCTGACCCTCTGACAGTGCAGCACTCCCTCAGTACTGACCCTCTGACAGTGCGGCACTCTCTCAGTACTGATCCTCTGACAGCGCGGCACTCCCTCAGTACTGACCGCCTGACAGTGCAGCACTGCCTCAGTACTGATCCTCTGACAGTGCTGCACTCCCTCAGTACTGACCGTCTGACAGTGTGGCACTCCCTCAGTACTGACCCTCTGACAGTGCAGCACTCCCTCAGTACTGACCGTCTGACAGTGTGGCACTCCCTCAGTACTGACCCTCAGACAGTGCAGCACTCCCTCAGTACTGATCTTCTGACTGTGCGGCACTCCCTCAGTACTGACCCTCTGACAGTGCGGCACTCGCTCAGTACTGACCCTCTGACAGTGTTGCACTCCCTCAGTACTGACCCGCTGACAGTGCAGTATTCCCTCAGTACTGACCCTCTGACAGTGCAGCACTCCCTCTGTACTGACCCTCTGACAGTGCAGCACTCCCTCAGTACTGACCCTCTGACAGTGCAGCACTCCCTCAGTACTGACCCTCTGACAGTGCGGCACTCGCTCAGTACTGACCCTCTGACAGTGTTGCACTCCCTCAGTACTGACCCGCTGACAGTGCAGTATTCCCTCAGTACTGACCCTCTGACAGTGCGGCGCTCCCTCAGTACTGACCCTCTGACAGTGCAGCACTCGCTCAGTACTGACCCTCTGACAGTGCAGCACTCCCTCAGTACTGACCCTCTGACAGTGCGGCACTCCCTCAGTACTGACCCGCTGACAGTGCGGCACTCCCTCAGTACTGACCCTCTAACAGTGCAGCACTCGCTCAGTACTGACCCGCTGATAGTGCGGCACTCCCTCAGTACTGACCCTCTGGCAGTGCAGCACTCCCTCAGTACTGACCCTCTGACAGTGCGGCACTCCCTCAGTACTGACCCGCTGACAGTGCGGCACTCCCTCAGTACTGACCCTCTGACAGTGCAGCACTCCCTCAGTACTGACCCTCTGACAGTGCAGCGCTCCCTCAGTACTGACCCTCTGACAGTGCAGCACTCGCTCAGTACTGACCCGCTGACAGTGCGGCACTCCCTCAGTACTGACCCTCTGGCAGTGCAGCACTCCCTCAGTACTGACCCTCTGACAGTGCGGCACTCCCTCAGTACTGACCCGCTGACAGTGCGGCACTCCCTCAGTACTGACCCTCTGACAGTGCGGCACTCCCTCAGTACTGACCCGCTGACAGTGCGGCACTCCCTCAGTACTGACCCTCTGACAGTGCAGCACTCGCTCAGTACTGACCCACTGACAGTGCGGCACTCCCTCAGTACTGACCCTCTGACGGTGCAGCACTCCCACAGTACTGACCCTCTGACAGTGCGGCACTCCCTCAGTCCTGACCCGCTGACAGTGCGGCACTCCCTCAGTACTGACCCTCTGACAGTGCGGCACTCCCTCAGTACTGACCCGCTGACAGTGCGGCACTCCCTCAGTACTGACCCTCTGACAGTGCAGCACTCGCTCAGTACTGACCCGCTGACAGTGCGGCACTCCCTCAGTACTGACCCTCTGGCAGTGCGGCACTCCCTCAGTACTGACCCTCTGACAGTGCGGCACTCCCTCAGTACTGACCCGCTGACAGTGCGGCACTCCCTCAGTACTGACCCTCTGACAGTGCAGCACTCGCTCAGTACTGACCCGCTGACAGTGCGGCACTCCCTCAGTACTGACCCTCTGGCAGTGCAGCACTCCCTCAGTACTGACCCTCTGACAGTGCAGCACTCCCTCAGTACTGACCCTCTGGCAGTGCAGCACTCCCTCAGCACTGACCCTCTGACAGTGCGGCACTCCCTCAGTACTGACCCTCTGACAGTGCAGCACTCCCTCAGTACTGACCCTCTGACAGTGCAGCGCTCCCTCAGCACTGACCCTCTGACAGTGCAGCACTCCCTCAGTACTGACCCTCTGACAGTGCGGCACTCCCTCAGTACTGACCCGCTGACAGTGCGGCACTCCCTCAGTACTGACTCTCTGACAGTGCAGCACTCGCTCAGTACTGACCCGCTGACAGTGCGGCACTCCCTCAGTACTGACCCTCTGGCAGGTCAGCACTCCCTCAGTACTGACCCTCTGACAGTGCGGCACTCCCTCAGTACTGACCCTCTGGCAGTGCAGCACTCCCTCAGTTCTGACCCTCTGACAGTGCGGCACTCCCTCAGTACTGACCCTCTGACAGTGCAGCACTCCCTCAGTACTGACCCTCTGACAGTGCAGCACTCCCTCAGTACTGACCCTCTGACAGTGCGGCACTCCCTCAGTATTGACCCTCTGACAGTGCAGCGCTCCCTCAGCACTGACCCTCTGACAGTGCAGCACACCCTCAGTACTGACCCTCTGACAGTGCAGCACTCCCTCAGTACTGACCCTCTGACAGTGCGGCACTCCCTCAGTACTGACCCTCTGACAGTGCGGCACTCCCTCAGTACTGACCCTCTGACAGTGCGGCACTCCCTCAGTACTGACCCTCTGACAGTGCAGCACTCCCTCAGTACTGACCCTCTGACAGTGCAGCACTCCCTCAGTACTGACCCTCTGACAGTGCAGCACTCCCTCAGTACTGACCCTCTGACAGTGCCGCACTCCCTCAGTACTGACCCTCTGACAGTGCAGCACTCCCTCAGTACTGACCCTCTGACAGTGCAGCACTCCCTCAGTACTAACCCTCTGACAGTGCAGCACTCCCTCAGTACTGACCCTCTGACAGTGCAGCACTCCCTCAGTACTGACCCTCTGACAGTGCGGCACTCCCTCAGTACTGACCCTCTGACAGTGCGGCACTCCCTCAGTACTGACCCTCTGACAGTGCAGCACTCCCTCAGTACTGACCCTCTGACAGTGCAGCACTCCCTCAGCACTGACCCTCTGACAGTGCGGCACTCCCTCAGTGTGGACTCACTAAAGCGGTGGGCTATATGACTATGAAAGCAGGGAGGTTATCGCAATTCATTAATAAACAGGTTCTTGAAATGAGCAAGTCCAGTTACGTTGCCATTAGAGAAGTTGGAATAGTTTGTCTTGGAGAATGGAATGCTGTGAGTTGATTTGAAAAAAAAAAATCATAAAATGCCCCTAGTCGCCACATTTCTGCGCCTATTCGAGGACGCTCGTGTGGGATTTGAACCATGCTGCTGGCCTGATTTGATCCGCTTTCAAAGCCAGCTCTTTCGTCCTGTGCTAAACCAGCTCCTGACAGAGGTATTCACGAGCAGTCTGGAGTCGAGAAACTGTTGTCTGAGGCGATAGGGACTTGCAGAGCCCAGACTCCACCTGAGTGAGATGTCGATTGAGTGAGGAATTGGGAATCTGGGCAGAGGGGGAATGAGCTGGTCCTTGTTCCACGTTGCCACAGCCTACAGTAGGTGGCGAGATTCCTTCCTTGCCTTTGAGCTGGGTGAGTGTAGCTTTCTATTACTCTATCCGTGTAAGTTGTTAACTAATTAACTCGTTAAAGAAATAAGGCTGGACAGAAATAGCAGGGCCAGCGGTGAGCACTGACGGCAGGCATGTGGGAATCTGAATGCGCTCCAATCGCGGGCAACCGTATCTCAAAAAAGTGTCTGCAGCGGAGGCAACTTTGACTCCGGGTTCCTGAGCTGGAGTCTGAGTTGTGGACAATGAGGGGCATGAGGGAGGGGGAAGAGTTACTCAGACACTTTGTCCCAGGAGGCAGTCACTCCTCTGAGGTTAGACGGAGGTAGTCAGTGGTCAGGGACAGGAGGGGGTGACTGTGAGTCAGGTGGAGTTGGTCAGGGACAGGAGGGGGTGACTGTGAGTCAGGCGGAGGGGGTCAGTGGTCAGGAGGGATGACTGTGAGACGGGCGGAGTTGGTCAGTGGTGTCATGATATTCAAACACACACATCATGATAGACAGACAACAGACAAATCAGCACACATAACACGACAGCCAATCACAGACAAGGACAGAGACAGTGTAAGAGAAGAAACACGACACCTGGTGGTCAGTAGATCTGG
This sequence comes from Scyliorhinus torazame, assembly GCF_047496885.1. Lineage (NCBI taxonomy): Eukaryota > Metazoa > Chordata > Chondrichthyes > Carcharhiniformes > Scyliorhinidae > Scyliorhinus > Scyliorhinus torazame. The sequence goes on along the minus strand of NC_092708.1, from coordinate 397,337,903 downwards.
AGACCAGGACAAGGACCGGACCGGACTAACAACACACACAGGGAGTCACCACGTGCTGAGTACCAGGACAGATCTGTAAATAACAAGTTGAAATAAAACAGCGTTGTACCAAATACAACCGTGTTGGTTCATCTGTACCTCAGAGCGCCCAACACCACATGGTACCAGTGAGTGGATCGATACCCGCCGCCATACCTCAGCGTACACAGACAACCAGCAGTACCCAGGCAAGATATATTGGCTCCCGGTTCCGCAGCCGCTCCAGTGCCACGGCGATCTCCGCCAAAACTGGCAGCGATTCCGGCAGGCGTTTGAATTCTACCTGATGGCAGCCGAACTCAAAGACCTGGCCGATGATGAAAAAATAGAGTTTCTCCTCCCCATCGCCGGTGCCAGAGCAGAAGAAATCTTTAAAAAATTCAAGTTCTCCAAGGGGCAAAACAGGTACGATTTCCAGTCCTGGTCAAATTCACCAAATACTGTGAGGAAAACACACTCCAATCGGCGAGGAAAGGTAAGAGAAGCGCCAGTACTCACCTCGAGGCCGAGGGCCCGGACCAGAGAGCGATTCGGGTCGAGGTCGGCGGCCATCTTGCTAAAGGGATTACACTAGCGCAGTTGCGCGAGAAGTGCGCAGAAATCAAGAAAACGGCCATCGGTAAAGGAACAGCGATCTGCGCATGCGCAATCGCTTCCTACTTGCTGCGTCACGCGCGTCATGACGTCAGAGGCCCCAGACCGCACCAATTTAAAGGGGAAACGTCCCAAATCCAATTTAAAGGGGAAACGTCCCAAATCAAAGAAAAAATCTTTTAAAGCTGTAAAACAACCTTCCCTCACCTGGAATGACAGCACAGTGCCGCAAATTGACCCAGGAGATGAATTTAGCCTCCGAAGAACCCTGCAACAAGCAGTTACCTATGCACAAACCGATGATTCCGACTTCGAATACTTCGATACCGATCTTTACATTTTTTCCAGACCTCGCGAGCCCAATGACAGCTCTATGGTCCTAGACGACTACGACCCGGACGAACCTTTCGTGTTGAACATTGGCGACCCCCACATTGAATCTGACGCAGGTGCGGATTCATTCTTCTGATTTGAGGATCTTCAACCCAGCAGATAGGACGTCCCAACTCATCAGTGCCGGATGATGCTGCAGCCTGACATTAACAGACAGAAAGCGGTACAAGCCCACAGAGAGCCGCCTGCTGCCACACAGAGCATGGTCCATGTCCCGCTCAGCGTTCCCGACTCTATGAAAGAAGACATGCAAGACTCCACACCCCAGTCCTTGCATGCACAAGAAGTGACTCCAGTATCACAAGACTCCACAGAGAGCTCGTGGACAGACTCCACAATGGCAGAAATGCATGACTCTGATGCGCAGTCCTTGCAGGAACAAGACCATGAGGGTCTAGCAACCTCTCCTGACCAACCAGCGGCAGACGATGCAAATCTGCCATGCTCACGTAAACAGCAAGAAGGCTATAACAGCCAACCATGCTCAACTACACAGCAGCATGACCATGACGGTCTCTCATGCTACAATGAAGGGCACAGCGCTGAAGACTGTTCAAGCCCAAATGAAGACAAGCCAAAGGAATCGCCTCTTCCAAGCCCGAAGAAAAAAGGATTATGCGCTGACCTTCAGGATCATTATAGCCGAACAGAGATTAATAATGCTGCACAGTCACAGAAGGATGCTGAGGATTTGCTAAAGAAATTACTTGTATGTCTAACTTGCAAGGAGCAGACTGAAAATTGCCATTGTTTTAGTACGGATCGAAAAAATGGACAAGACATTGATCCTCATTTAATGGAAATAACACAACCTGAATCATATCTACAGCAGGGACAACTGTCTCCCTTCAACACAAAACCGCAAAGTCCCAACTTCAGAGACCAGCAGTTAGTCAGTAATGACTCTTCAAACCCTGAGGGGAATATTAATTGCATTGAACCTATGCACACTCCACTGATAAATGAGCAGAACATTGGAGCAAGAATCCTGAGGACACTGACATCGAGTAGCCAGACAAAGCACTTCAAACCCGCAGCAGTTTCAAGTGAACCAATTGTGCTTTCCAGTGATGGTGAAGATGCAGATAAGGTCGACCTGATTATCCATTGTACCACATTAACTCCAGAGATTAAGCATTTATGTCTGTGGAGTATAATGTGGGCAATTGAGAACAGTAAAAGAGAGACTGTGATTATGCCAGTCCCAGCAAAATCAGACCCAGAGACCATGAAGGCATGTACATTAGACAAAGATACATATGAGGTACCTGAGAAGAAAATTGAAACGGACTGTTCTTTGGAAACTAGTACAATGACAAAAGAAACATTGGATCCAACATTTGATGCCCTACATATGGGAGAAATTGAGGGAAATGAACAAGGTTCTGCAATGTCTGGGGGCAGATTTAAAATTCCAAAGAAGAAAAGCCCAAATGAAGGACAACGGCAAGACAATGACAGTCCACCGACATGGTTTGCACAACCAGATGAAAACTCTGACAATTTACCCAACCCTAGTGAACAGCAAGCAGCTACTGAGGATCTATCCACGGGATGTGAGACGAGTGACAACAGCATCCCACTTCCCATGCAAAAGGTGCAAAGTGACAGACCTCAGCTAGTGCGTACAGAGGCACTCGACGATCACGGTGAGACCACTGGTGACTCCGGTGACACCACACTACTTCCACCCTCAATTGCTCGAACCTCTCCACTAGTCAATGCATTCCTGCTTGTTCCGTCTCCAGAAGTGCAGCTTCAAGAAATCTCAGCTGACTCCAGTGAACCTGCTAAGACTCCGGAAGGGGAGCATCAACAAAAAACAGACCAGACTCCAGATGGGGAGCAACCAAACGCCGACTCTGATTCACGTAAGCCAGACTTTACTCCAGACAGGCAGTGTCGCAACCTCAGTGATGGCACGCTCAGGGTGACAGCAGATGCCACAACGACAGGAGATGGATCACGTGACAATTACACTGGGTCAGCAATAACAAGCAGCAGCGACAGTCCAAGACGGATACACCAATTTACACCACAGCTATGTCCACACATTTTTTCCACACCGACAGTGCGGCCAATGACAGCTCATGCTGGACAAACCCAGTATTCAGGCATGCAGCAGCCAGCAGTCTATGCAGCATATTCTCAAACAGGCCAACACTGCGGATTGCCCACTAATGGAATCAAGACCGAAGGAGGACTACCGCAAGCGCAATCTGCACTACAGACTGGATGCCTTAGTCACTGCCCAGGATTTGCTGCACCCCAGCCTGGCCAGACAGCATATTCCTATCAGATGCAAGGTTCTAGTTTCACACCATCACCAGACATTGATGCGAGCAGCAATTCTGTCTCCAAAGCGACATGCTTCAACGCTTCTCAGCAGAATCACCCTTCCAGCACAGCATGTGGCCAGAACCAGCATGCACAGTCTCATCCGACTTCAACATCTGGCACATTCATCACCTTGAATGATATTGTTGATGGTACCTCTTCAATTTCAACGACCTATCAGCTACAAGATGCCATCCGACGGCACCACCACAAACATAAAAAGAAAAAGACTCCACCTCGTTCCTGGTACGCATGACGGATGGATCGGTGCGTAGGCGCAATCGGCGAGCCTTTCGCCTCCTTCCACGCTCGCAACGGAACCACACACAGACGCCGCGTCCTCCAATGGTTCCTGATAGTGACTTCGTGGAGCTGCCACAGACCATGCCCCTTCTGTCGCCGCCCGTGGCCAGGCCGCACCTCAGCCGGTGGTTCTCGACCCACCCTTGAGGCGGTCAACCCGAATTCGTCGCACACCTACTAGACTGGACTTATGAGACTGTTCACACGTCAAAGTTTAGCAACTATTGTATTGTAACATGTTACTGTTTTATCGTTCCAGATCTCGTTTGACCGGACCACACTTCACAGTTTTTTTCTTGTTTTGTTATGGTACAACCTCGTTAGCATGACACACCCGACATCGCCCCATGTATATAGTTACGCCACATGTACCTGCTGTAAATATCACGCACACACACCTTTAGCTGCACTCAGGACACATTCATATTTATAACCACGTAGGCACATAATCTTGTAAAAAAAGGGGGGATGTCATGATATTCAAACACACACATCATGATAGACAGACCAACAGACAAATCAGTACACATAACACGACAGCCAATCACAGACAAGGACAGAGACAGTATAAGAGAAGAAACGCGACACCTGGTGGCCAGTAGATCTGGAGACCAGGACAAGGACAGGACCTGATTAACATCAGACACAGCGAGTCACCACGTGCTGAGTACCAGGACAGATCTGTAAATAACAAGTTGAAATAAAACAGCGTTGTACCAAATACAACCGTGTTGGTTCATCTGTACCTCAGAGCGCCCAACACCACAAGTGGTCAGGGACAGGAGGGGGTGACTGTGAGTCAGGCGGAGTTTGTGTTGTTATGTTACTTTGAGTAACATAAGCTGCTACTTGTTGTAGGCGTTGTTGAAGAATACTCCAGACCTTGAGGTAAGTTGAACGTATTAATTGAGCGATTAACAAAGCTCCTAAATGAGTTCTACACTCTACTAATCTGACTCTAGTAACACAATACACTCTACTAACTATATGAACTTGCTCTAGACCACGTGCTATGGTGTGACGGTGCTGCTAACCACACACGCCTTGCTCCCTAGGTTTCTGCCGGTGGAAAGGGGCGGGGCCTGTGTACCTTGTCCTTTTATAGTGGTCATGTGGTGCCCCCTTGTGGTGATGCCACCGCTGGGTGTTCTGATTACCCATTGGTTGTGTCTTGTTCTGATGACCCATTGGTTACATGTCTGTGTATCATTACATCTCCCCCCCCCACCTTTTCTTTGTTTTGTTTTTGTTGTGTGCCTGTCCAATGTGGTGACGGTAGCTATGGTTGACAGTATTACAGAAAATAACATAATATGCATGACTTGTATATACAGTAGACAAAAGAAGGCAAATGTTCATAAGTCCAGTCTCTGGGGTCTCCGTCTTATCCTTGATGACCTCCGGAGAGGTGGCGGAGGGGATGCTGGTGCCTTGATAGGTGTGTGGGAGCCACGACTGGTGCAATCGTGGTTCGTGGTGTCTTGAGGTGGCACTTCGACAGACGGCAGTGGAGGGGCAATTGGTTGTGGGCGGATGATTTTCCGAAGTGCCCTTCCATTTCGTCGAATGACGGTGCTGCCTGCCGTTTCTATCACGTAGGATCTGGGTGGCCTGCCGAATGGTGAAGACAGCTGAGGCAGATCACCTGCCATCAGGTGTCTGCTGGGGCTCGCGCGTCCAGATCGGTGGCATGTGCGTCAGAGTGCTGTTTCTGACTGTCACGGAGCTGTTGCATCTTTTGTAGTACCGGTAGGTGATCTGGGTTGGGCGGGTGTAGGGCTGGAAATGATGTCCTCGGGTCCTTGTTCATCAGAAGTTGAGCTGGTGACATGCCAGTTGGTAAGGGAGTCGCCCGGTTCGCTAGTAGTGCAAGGTGTATGTCGGAGGCGGAGTCCGAGGTTTTGTGGATAAGTTGCTTGTCGATGTGCCCCCCCTTTTCGACTTTGCTGTTGGACTGCGGGTAGCGAGGACTGGGGGTGGCGTGTCTGAAGTTGTAGCCTTTAGCAAACGTGATCCATTCTCGACTCTGGAAAGACGGGCCATTGTCGCTCATGATGGTGTGCGGGATGCCATGCCGCGAGAACGTCTCCTTGCCGCTTTGATGACGGTCCGTGAGGTGAGGTCGGACAGCTTCAGCACTGAGGATAGTTTGAGAAGTAATCAATGAGTAGGATGTAGTCGCGACCATTCACGTGGAATAGGTCAATGCCGACCTTGGACCATGGAGAGGTTTCCAGGTCGTGTTGCTGGAGCGTCTCCTTGCCCTGTGCTGGTTGGAACCTCTGACAGGTCTCGCAGTCCAGGATCATGTCTGTGATGTCCTGGTTGATGCCGGACCAGTAGACGTCTTGTCGGGCCCTGCGTCTGCATTTTTCTATGCCCAAGTGTCCCTCATGAATCAGCCGCAGTACCATGTGCTTGAGATGCAGCGGGATCACTATTCTGTCCATCTTGAGCAGGATGCCGTTGATCAGCGTTAGGTCGTCTTTGACGTTGTAGAATTAAGGGCATTGCCCTTCCTCCCAGCCACTGTTGAGGTTGTGGATGACTCGCTGCATCAGGGGGTCTTTGTCCGTCTCTTCTCTGATGAGAACGAGTTTTTTGTCTGTTGCCGGGAGGTTGCTTGCGCACATTTGTACCTGCAATTCAATGTGCTGGATGATCTCCAGTGGCTCACTCGGTGAGGTGACGGAGCGGGACAATGCATCGGCGATGATGGGCTCCTTGCCAGGCGCGTACACCAGATTGAAATGGTACTACCGGAGTTTGAGCAGAATCCTCTGCAAACGAGGCGTCATGTCGTTCAGGTCCTTTTGGATGATGTGGACCAGAGGCCTATGATCCGTCTCAACAGTAAATGTCGGCAGGCCGTAGACATAGTCATGGAATTTGAGGATGCCGGTGAGAAGACCTAAACACTCCTTTTCAATCTGCGCGTACCTGGTCTCCGTCAGTATCATTGCCCGTGACGCGTATGCTACTGGGACCCAGGATGATGTGTCGTTTTTCTGTAGCAGCCGCTCCAATGCCATCCAACCACTCTGTCTGGTGCTCCGTCTGCCGCTCGAAGGCGGTTGATTTCTTAATCAGTTTTCTTTGGGACGTTGTGTGTGTGACCAAATTCGGGATGAAGTTGCCTAGGAAGTTTACCACTCCAAAGAAGCGCAGTACTGCTTTCTTGTCCTCGGGGACTTTCATTGCCTCAATGGCTTTTATTTTGTCCGTGTCCGGGCGTACATCGTGTTTTGATATCTGATCACCCAGGAACTTCAGCGTGGATGTCCCAAAACAGCACTTGGACCTGTTTAGCTTGAGGCCAGGCTCATGTATGCGTCGGAATACTTTCTTCAGTCGCGACACATGTTCCTCCGAAGTTGAAGACCAGATTATGACATCTTCAACGTAGACACGAACCCCGTCTATTCCTTCCATCATCTGTTCCATGGTGAGGTGGAATATTTCTGATGCCGAGATGATGCCAAATGGCATTCGGTTGTAGCAGAATCTGCCAAAAGGCGTGTTGAAGGTGCAGAGTCTTCTGCTGGATTCTTCGAGTTGGATTTGCCAGAATCCTTGGGATGCGTCCAGTTTTGTGAAGAAGTGCGTGTGTGCCATCTCACTCGGGATTTCTTCCCTTTTTGGGATTGGGTAATGTTCCCGCATAATGTTTTTGTTTAGATCCTTGGGGTCGATGCGGATTCGTAGGTCCCCCGAAGGCTTCTTGACGCACACCGTCGAGCTGACCCAGTCAGTTGTATCAGTGACCTTAGAGATGATGCCTTTCTTCTGTAGGCTTGTGAGTTCTGCTTTCAGTCAATCTCTCAGTGGAGCAGGGACTCTCATTGGTGGGTGGACCACTGGTTTTGCGTCAGGCCGCAGTAGAATCTTGTACTCATATGGAAGTGTGCCCATCCCGCTTAAGACATCTGGGTACTGGGTCAGGATGTGGTCGATGCTGGCCTGAAGATCCTGATGAGACGGCGTTGTGGTGTAGACCCTTTGGATGAGGTCCAGTTGCTTGCAGGCTTGCCTACCTCGCAGGGAACGCCCTGTCTGGTTGGACAATCTCGAATCTCAGGCTTGTCTCTATGGGTCAGATGGCATGACCCCAGTGCCGTGATTGCGCTGCCAGTGTAGTCCTGAGTTTGCAAGCAGCTGGAAGGATTTTGGGAGCCTTCTTGATTTTCGTGAAGTCCAACTTCGAGATCAGGTTGGCGGAGACACCTGTGTCCAGCTTTAACTGGATGGGGCATCGGTTGACATCCATCACTGCGTTCAATTCATCCTCAGAATCAACGGCAAGGATTGATTGGACTCGCGAGGTGTCCAGTGTGGCATATTCGCACTTCGTGATGATGCCTACTCGGAATGTTTTATCCAGGTAGTCATCGTCTGGATCTGTTACACTTGTCATGTGAGAGTACCCTTTAAGAAATGGGTGTTTAAGAAATGTACCTTTAAGAAATGGAGCAGCTCAAGTTCCTGGAGTGATGTCAGAGTGTGGGTGGAGCTGAGCTCCACTTCTGATTTTTTAGTTTCAGTTTGAGAAAGGGCTGGGGTGTGTCTGTGTTCTTTCAGTGAGCCGCACTGCTGTTGACCTCTGCCACGCAAAGACTATCTATGGATCATTTGGCGAACTCAGAATTGTAAAAAGGTCTCAGTATTAAATGGAAACCTAATGTGCTCCTGTTTGGAGGTTTGTTAAGTCTTTTGGATGATAAAAGGACAGAATACAGGTTACTTAGTGTTGTATTCTTTGGGGGTGTATTTGATTTACTGGTTGCTAAGATATTCACTGTTTGTTTTAAAAATGTTAACTTGAGTTCATAGAATAAACATTGTTTTGTTTAAAAAAAATACTTTTCCATTTCCTGCTGTCCCACACCTGTAGAGTGGGCCATGTGCTCTTCATACCACAATCTAGTAAAAGTTGTGGGTCAGGTGAACTCCATGATACACTTTGGGGTTCTCTAAACACCGGCCCGTAACACACTACCTTGATCAGAATCATGCGTTTGGTGTTGCACACTCCTGATGCGGTTCTGTTTGAACTGTGGTCGATGACCCCTGAATTGTGGTGCAGATCCGCACAGGGCTGCCTCGTGGTTGAGTTTCCCACATTAGAGACTTTGTTTGCCTTTTGCAGGGCATTTCTTTCTAAAAGTGGGCGGTTGCACAGTTTGTACACGTCATGACGTCGGCGTCATGGCGTTCCGTGCGTCGTCGCGCATGCGCGGTGCGGCTCTCGGCCGATTCCCGGTCGTAGGAGGAGCGCGCGATATGGCTGCCGTCGGAGATGTGGAGGCGCTGCATCTGGGAGATGGCCTGAGCGCTCTCCACCTCGTGGGAGGTTTGCATTTCACTCACAGCGTTTCTGTATTGCGAGTAGCGATTTTTTGAATGTTCATTTACATTGCACGTTTCAATAGCGATCTTTAAAGTCATATGTTTAATTTTTAGCAATTGCTCTCTCAGAGGATCAGGGTGGATTCCAAAAACGATTTGGTCTCTGATCATGGAGTCAGTTATGTCACCGATGTTGCAGGATTGCGCTAGCAGTCTAAGGTTAGTGAGAGAACTATTGAAGACTTCATCTTTACCTTGCATCCTTTGTTTAAAAATGTAGGGCTCAAATATTCCGTTCGTGTCAACCTCGCAGTGACTGTCGAATTTGTCCAGGATAGTTTGGTATTTTGTTTTGTCCTGCCCTTCTGTGTATCAAAGCGAGTTGAAGATCTCTATCGCGTGGTGACCCGCAATGGTCAGTAGGAGAGCGATCTTCCCAGCATCGGTCATACCATTCAAGTCGGATGCTTCTCCGTATAGTTGGAATTTTTGTTTAAACAAACGCCAGTTAGCACTAAGATTACCGGTTGTCCTGGGGTGGCGAGGAGCCTGTGTCTTGTCCATCATGCCTGGATTCGGTAGCTGTTTGTGTTGGCTCTGTTGCCAAAGAACTGTCTGAGTTTGTCTCTGACCTTACTGAGTTGGACTAGCTAGATTCAGTCGCCACTCCTGTACCTTGTGTTGTGTTGTTAATTTGAGTAACATAAGCTGCTACTTGTTGTAGGCGTTGTTGAAGAATACTCCAGACCCTGAGAGAAGTTGAACATATTTATTGAGCGATTAACAAAGCTCCTAAATGAGTTCTACACTCTACTAATCTGACTCTAGTAACACAGTATTCTCTACTAACTATATGAGCTTGCTCTAGACCACGTGCTATGGTGTGACGGTGCTGCTAACCACACACGCCTTGCTCCCTAGGTTTCTGCCGGTGGAAAGGGGCGGGGCCTGTGTACCTTGTCCTTTTATAGTGGTCATGTGATGCCCCCTTGTGGTGATGCCACCGCTGGGTGTTCTGATGACCCATTGGCTGTGTCTTGTTCTGATGACCCATTGGTTACATGTCTGTGTATCATTACAGAATTGGTCAGTGGTCAGGGGCAGGAGGGGGTGACTGTGAGTCAGGCGGAGTTGATCAGGGGCAGGACTGCGGTGACGGGGAGGGGGGCGGTGACGGGGGAGGGGGGTGGTGACGGGGGAGGAGGGCGGTGACGGGGAGGAGGGCGGTGACGGGGAGGAGGGCGGTGACGGGGGGGCGGTGACGGGGGAGGGGGGCGGTGACGGGGGAGGGGGGCGGTGACGGGGAGGAGGGCGGTGACGGGGGGGCGGTGACGGGGGAGGGGGGCGGTGACGGGGAGGGGGCGGTGACGGGGGGGGCGGTGACGGGGGGCGGTGACGGGGGGGGCGGTGACGGGGGAGGGGGGCGGTGACGGGGAGGGGGCGGTGACGGGGAGGAGGGCGGTGACGGGGGAGGAGGGCGGTGACGGGGGAGGGGGCGGTGACGGGGGAGGAGGGCGGTGACGGGGAGGAGGGGGGGGACGGGGAGGAGGGTGGGGACGGGGAGGTGGGCGGTGACGGGGAGGGGGGCGGTGACGGGGAGGAGGGCGGTGACGGGGAGGAGGGCGGTGACGGGGAGGAGGGCGGTGACGGGGCGGGGGGCGGTGACGGGGAGGAGGGTGGGGACGGGGAGGAGGGCGGTAGCGGGGGAGGAGGGTGGGGATGGGGAGGGGGGCGGTGACGGGGAGGAGGGCGGTGACGAGGAGGAGGGCGGTGACGGGGAGCGGGGCGGTGACGGGGGAGGAGGGTGGTGGCGGGGAGGGGGCGGTGACGAGGGAGGAGGGTGGGGACGGGGAAGGGGGCGGTGATGGGGGAGGAGGGCGGTGATGGGGAGGAGGGCGGTGACGGGGAGGAGGGCGGTGACGGGGAGGCGGTGACAGGGGAGGGGGGCGGTGACGGGGAGGAGGGCGGAGGGCTTTCATGGTTGACGGAAGATTGTTCAGAAAAGCTAGTACGGATTTGCACATTCGCTGCACGTTACTGAGTTCACTGTCCCGAGCTCGACACCAGTGGGAGTTCGGTAATACACCTACTGCAGACTAACAGCACCAGTGCTGTCTCCACCCTCTGTTCCCCCCCCCTCCCCACCTTCATCCTCTCTCGCCAACGCCATCATCACCCTCAGCCTTCCCCCCCTACTGTTATGGACCAGGGTTTAGAGAACCCCAAAGTGTATCATGGGGTTCACCTGATCCACAACTTTTAATAGATTGTGGTATGGGGTGCACACGGCCCACTCTACAGGTGTGGGACAGCAGGAAATGGAAAAAGTAATTTTTAAAACAAAACAATGTTTATTCTATGAACTCAAGTTAACCTTTTTAAAACATCCAGTGAACATCTTAGCAACCATTAATTCAAATACAACCCCCAAAGAATACAACACTAAGTTATCCTTAAACTTTCCTTTCAACATCCATAAGACAAAAAAAACCTTTTAACAGAAGAACATAAGGTTTAAATTCACTACTGAGAACAATTATCAATCTAAATTCACCAAATGATCAAGAGATAGTCTTTTCATGGCAGAGAGATCAACATTATATCTTCTTTGTCTGACTGCAGCTCCAACACTGAAACAAAACCAAAAAACACCAACGCACCCAAGTTTTTCTCAAAGTGAAACTAAAAAGCAGAGCCAGAGCTCAGTCCCACCCACACTCTGACATCACTGCAGTAACTTGAGCGGACAAACATTTCTTAAAGTGACATTCACTATAGCTATTCGATAAACCCCCATTTCTTAAAGGTATTCTCACATGACACGACCCACACATTCCCTCCCTTCCCACCACTCAGTGTGCTGGAGAGACCCAGGTAGCTGAAGGCACAGCCAATGGCGGAGGAGTGAAAATCGGACTTTCACACGAGGCCACAACTGGCCGAGTGCAGAAATCGCGGAGGGTTGTGGGCTGAAGGCGATGGTGGAAATCGGGCGTAGTTCAGCACGAAGATGAGAATTCGAAAGTATGAGGTGTAGCTGGACCAGGAGCCAACGTAGATCAGCTTGTACAGGATTGATATGGGAATGGGATTTGATCCAGAGACGTAGAACCATAGAAAATGGAATAGTCCCTTCGGAAAGTGGAAGAGAAGGCGGGGGGGGGGGGGGCGGGGGGCTGCAGGGGATGTATTTCTCGGGGAGCATCACACTCTGCGACGTGAGATTGGGACAGCAGAGTTCAGGATGTGCTGAAGGTTCTGGAAGGTGGGGGACGTGCGGTTGGCCAAGAGAGGAAGGAAGAGTCAAGTCTGGAGGTAACAAAGATTTGGAGGAGACTTTCAGCATTGATATATCTGAGGGGTTGTTTGATGTCAGTAAAGGCTTTTAGCCACATTCCCCAATGAGGAGAGGCTTGGGGAACAGTAAACAATAACACACAGCCAGTTCATGTTCAGTATCACTATCACATTCCAATCAGTAATGAGGCTACGTGGAGACCTCACACCACGATTCGGGCCAAGTTGTTATTTTAAATACAGGAAAAGGATCATACTCAGTCGTGCTGTGGAGAACTCAAGCAAATTTCTCCAGGGGGAACATCCCCACATTGACAGAGTGCAGTCAGCCTTGGGGTCCAAGTCAGACTGTGCCGGATTCAGCCCCTGATCCGGACAGTCCTGGCAACTGGAGCTCCCACTCTGAATCCGGGAATGACATTCAGTGGGAATCAGTGGCTGGCGTCCACTCCTGGACACAGGCAGCGAGGATGATTTCCCTGGTCGGGGAGTCTAGAAACAGGGCTCACAGTCCGGGATGCGGGGTGGACCATCCAGGACTGAAATGAGGAAAAAGCTCTGTACTCAGAGGCTAGTGAAGCTGTGGAATTCACTGCCATTGAAGGCTGTAGAGGCCAAGTCACTGAAGGCATTCATGAAAGAGATAGATGATTTTTAGATTTTAATGGCATCAAGCGGTATGGGGAGAAAGTGGGAATGTGGCGTTGAGATAGAGCACCAGCCGTGATCATAACGAATGGCGGAGCAGGCTCGAAGGGCCGAATGGCCGCCTGCTGCCCCTGCTTCTATATTCCTATGATTCCTTACTCCTCCGCTTTGGTCCCCAAGGGAAAAACGCAAAAAATACGAAAACAAGAACTGGACGCGAGTTCAAAACATTTGAATGCACGTTGAACCCCAGGATGGGGCACGGCTGGGAAAAAGAACGGTGATGGGACCACTCGGCACACCGGGTGTGATCGGCAGAATGGGCTCTGCCTGGGGGCTGGCAGCCTTTCAAACGGCAGCTGGACAATGGGATTGGGGAGAGCAGGGCGTCCGGGGTGGTGGGGCTGAAGGGACCCCTGAATCGGTACTTCAGCATTGTGATTGGTGGAAACTAAATGATAGTTAGTTGCCGAGAAGGAGCAGTGAAATGAAGATCACTTAGCCTGTATCTGAAGCATGGTCAGGATTAACTAGAAACTGATTAAATGTGTGGGTAAAAATATGTCAGATGGAGGATAATGTGGGGAGGTGGGAGGTTACTCACTTTGCTCGCAAAACTAGAAAGCGTGAAACTTGGAAACGTTAAGGAAAACTTGGATGTACTTGTACAGGAACCACAAAATGTTGGCGTGCAGGGTGCAGCAAGCAATGAGCAAATCCATTGGAACGTTGGCCTTTAATGCAAGGCATCGGAGAACAGGAATCAGGAAATATTGCGGTAGTTGTGTGGGGCCTGGGTGAGTCCACATCTGGAATAGTGTGAGCAGTTAGGGTCTCCATGTCTGAAGCAGGATATATTGGCCATGGAGGTGATACTGTATTGATTTCTGGGATAAGAGGGTTGTTTCTATGATGAGAGGACGAGTAAATTTGTCTGGTGTTGAGAAGAATGAGAGGTGATCTCATTGATACATACACGGTTCTGAAGGGGGTTGACAGCGTAGATACTGAGAGGGTATTTCCCCCTACGCTGGGGAATTTAGAAAAAGGGAGCACGGTTTCACATCAGGATTTCCCACCATGTTTACAGGGTGTCGCCTTCGCTGGTGAGGACAGCATTTATTGCCCATCCCTAACAACCCCTTCAGTAGGTGGTGGTGAGCTGCCTTCTTGAGCCGCTGTAGTCCCTGTGGTGTAGGTACACCCACAGTGCTGTTAGGGAGGGAGTTCCAGGGTGTTGCCCCAGCGACAGTGAAGGAACGCCCGATATATTCCCCAGTCAGGGTGGTGAGTGACTTGGAGGGGAACCTCCAGGTGGTGGGGTTCCCAGGTATCTGCTGCTCTTGTCCTTCGAGATGGTAGAGGTCGTGGGTTTGGAAGGTACTGTCTAAGGAACCTTGGTGAGTTGCTGCAGTGCATCTTGTAGATGGTACACACGGCTGCCACTGTGCGTCGGTGGTGGAGGGTTTGAATGTTTGTGGAAGGGGAGCAATCAAGCGGGGCTGCTTTGTCCTGGATGGTGTCGAGCTTCCTGAGTGTTGTCGGAGCTGCACTCATCCAGGCAAGTGGACTGTGCTCAATCACACTCCCGACTTGTGCCTTGTAGATGGTGGACAGGCTTTGCGGGGTCAGGATTCCTAGCCTTTGACCTGCCCTGGTAGCCACAGTATTAATATGGCTATTCCAGTTCAGTTTCTGATCAATGGTAACCCCCAGGGTGTCGATTGTGGGGGATTCAGCGATGGTAATGCCATTGAATGTCAAGGGTCGATGGGTAGATGATCTCTTATTTGAGATGGTCATTGCTTGGCACTTGTGTGGCATGTATGTTACTTATCACTTGTCAGCCCCGAGCCTGGATATTGTCCAGGTCTTGCTGCATTTGGACAGGGACTGCTTCATTATCTGAGGAGTTGCGAATGGTGCTGAACATTGTGCAATTAGTAAACATCCCCACTTCTGACCTTCTGATGGAAGGAAGGTCATTGATGAAGCAGCTGGAGATGGTTGGGCCCAGGACACTACCCTGAGGAACTCCTGCTGCGATGTCCTGGAGCTGAGATGATTGACCTCCAACCACCACAACCACCTTCCTGATCACCCAGGACTCAGATGAGGCGAATGTGTTTCAAAAGGTTGTGAATCTTTGGATTTCATATCCAAGGGTTGTGGGTGGTCCAGTGTGAAATAGATTTCAGGCTGAGATGGACTTGGTCTCAGGGAATCCAGGAATCCAGGGAGTGGGCAGGAAAGTGGAGCTAAGGCAGGAGATCAGCCATGACCATATTGAATGATAGAACAGGTTCAAGGGGCCGAATGGTCTCTTCCTGCTCTCATTTCTCTTGTTCTTCTCTTAATAACTGGACTTCTCTCTGGAAACCAGATGAAATAACAGATAATGGCAGCAAAGAACAAAGAAAAATTACAGCACAGGAACAGGCCCTTCGGCCCTCCAAGCCCGTGCCGATCCAGATCCTTTATCTAAACCTGTTGCCTATTTTCTAAGGATCTGTATCCCTCTGCTCCCTGCCCATTCATGTATCTGTCCAGATACATCTTAAATGACGCTATCGTGCCCGCCTCTACCACCTCCGCGGGCAATGCGTTCCAGGCACCCATTTGCGTAAAGAACTTTCCACACATATCTCCCTTAAACTTTTCCCCTCTCACCTTGAACTCGTGACCCCTAGTAATTGAGTCCCCCACTCTGGGAAAAAGTTTCTTGCTTTCCACCCTGTCTATACCTCTCATGATTTGGTAGACCTCAATGAGGTTCCCCCCTCAACCTCTTTCCAATGAAAATAATCCTAATCTACTCAACCTCTCTTCAGAGCGAGCACCCTCCATACCAGGCAACATCCCGGTGAACCACCTCTGCACCTTCTCCAAAGCATCCACATCCTTCTGGTAATGTGGCGACCTGAACTGTACGCAGTATTCCAAATGTGGCCGAACCAAAGTCCTATACAACTGTAACATGACCTGCCAACTCTTGTACTCAATACCCCTTCCGATGAAGGAAAGCATGCCGTATGCCTTCTTGACCATGGACTTAACCATGGTTTGTTCAGATGCTAGTGCAGTAATAGACCATCCTGTAATACAAACCATTCAATCCAACTACCCAATGAACCAGTTTAATTATCCATTATGTAAAAACCATTGACTTGGAAGCAATACAGTAAAGAAAATGTGTAATTTCTTTAAAATGTCTGTGGAATCTGTCATTGCAATTTAAGAATGTTTGAAAAGGTCTTTTAAGAATTTGCCTCAATTGTACCTTTTTTGGATAATATGGAATTCCCTTCCAGAGGGCCTAGCAACCTTTGACCTGGGAACAATACCAACAGGAAGGAACTTAAAAAGAAGCCATGTGGCCAGATGCAAATGTTAGCTGTGGACACAAAGGAGAACGATAAGCAGAGGAGCAGGAGGGTGAAAACCAGATGCAGACACAAAGAGAAAGAAGACAGAGTCAGAAAGAAAATCATCGAGAGTTTGTGTGAGAAGCAAATAACACTCAGGAAGAAGTCAGTTTTTCAGTTTGGCAGAAAAGGAAACAGATGCTCTTGGAAGTAATGTGTGAGCTGGCGAGCAAGGTCTAAAACCTGGGACTCTGTGGGAATATATTGGAGACAGTAAAGAACTGGATGTTTTCCAAGAAGTGGCCAAACTGTGAACAAGGGTGTTGTTGGTTACATAGAAACATAGAAAACAGAAGCAGGAGGAGGCCATTCAGCCCTTCAAGCCCGCTCCGCCATTCGTTATGATCATGGTTGATCATCCAACTTGTCCTGCTTTCCCCCCATATCCTTTGATCCCCTTTGCCCTCAGTGCTATATCTAACTGCTTCTTGAAAACACACAATGTTTTGGCCTCAACTACACCCTGTAGCAACAAATTCCACAGGCTTTCTCCTCATCTCAGTCCTAAATGGTCTCCGCCACTGTGACCCCTGGTTATGGTCACCCCTCACTATTGGGAACATCCTTCTTGCGACTTGCGATGTGGGCGTCGCTGTGCCAGCATTTGTTGCGCGTCCCTAGTTACCCTTGAACTGGATGTCTTAGTGGACCATTTCAGGGGGCAGTTCAGAGTCAGCTGCATTGGTGTGTGTGGGTCTGGAGTCATATGTAGGCCAGACCAGGTAAGGACGACAGATTTCCTTCCCTGAAGGACATTAGTGAACGCGATGGGTTTTTACGACAATCGATTCCTGGTCATTATTAGACTTCTAATTCCAGATGCTTTATTCAATTTAAATTTCACCATCTGCCGTGGAGAGATTCGAACCTGGGACCAAAGAGCATTATTCTGGGTCTCTGGATTATTAGTCCAGTGACAATACCACTAGGCCGCGCCTTGACCCAGTCTAGTCCTGTTGGAAATTTAGAGGTTTCAATGAGATCCCCCCTCATTCTACTAAACTTCAGCGAATAGAATCCTAACTGGCGCAAGCTCTCCTCACATTTAATTTCTGTTAATTTGCACTGCTTTCAAATCATATTAAAGTAAAACAAAAAGTGGAATCTTGGTAATTTCTTCATGTGGTAGAGGTGACTATTTTAGTTAATGATGTCTGCACGGGGATTGTAACATTTGCAATATAAACGATTTACTCCTTCCGACACAATATCAAATCATCATATTCCCAGTAAAATCCCAACGTGGGATATCTCAGTGTAACCCAGTTTAAAACACAAAACCCAATATCATCACCTCCAGTTTAACAGTTAAATCAGAGGCTCAGTTTGCCCACAAAGTAGTTCTGATTCTTTTTTTGAATTTAGTGCAGCAGCTTAATGACTTATTCAAACGGCTGCAAAACTTTTAATATAACAACACCTTTCACAACTTTGCCCTTGGGAGGTAAATGATGGCAGGCCGTAACGCTGCCGCCCCCACAGAGGCAGTCTTTGTCACTCGCTACAGCCGAAGGTCTTCAACTGAATCCCTGAATGATTCACTTTAACACGTCCAGCCAACCATTAGCTGTGGGATTGAGCCTGGCAACGAGAAGGCTGGAAAACTCTCTCTTCACCCCTGAGCTGGTATTCCTCCAAAACAGGGCCGCGACTCATTCTGCTGACTATAACGGCCTCTCCGGGACCTGGCCCAGGGCACAACTCAATTCATTCGCATGGAGAAGTAAACAGGGTCCGGATTCACGTCTCAGGGTAGCTCACGTGGGGAATGCGAGTAGCGGAAGAAAATGTAGGAAAACAAACAGGAGGAGGCCATTCGCTCCGTCTAACCTCGAACAGGAACAAGAGGAGACAATTCGCTCCGTCTCGCCTCGGGCAGGAGCATCCGACACAACCTTTTCAAACTACTCCACTGTCCAGTTCATTTGAAGGTTAAAATCCCCCACAATTATTACATTTTCTTCTCAAAGTTCTAAACAATGATGTAAGCTCTGTCACAAATTACAGCACCAGGGTTTTGTGTGTTATAACAGTAGAAGATTTCTACCAAAGTTAAAAATGCCTTCAAGGTGCAATGTAGATGGAGCTTTACTCTGTATCGAACCCAGTGCTGTACCTGTCCTGGGAGTGTTTGATGGGGACAGTGTAGAGGGAGCTTTATTCTGTATCTAACACCGTGCTGTACCTGTCCTGGGAGTGTTTGATGGGGACAGTGTAGAGGGAGCTTGACTCTGTATCTAAACCTGTGATGTACCTGTCCGGGGAGTGTTTGATGGGACAGTGTAGAGGGAGTTTTACTCTGTATCAAACCCTGTGCTGTACCTGTCCTGGGAGAGTTTGATGGGGACAGTGTAGAGGGAGCTTTATTCTGTATCTAACCCCGTGATGTACCTGTATTGGGAGTGTTTGATGGGACAGCGAACAGGGAGCTTTACTCTGTATGTAACCATGTGCTGTACCTGTCCTGCGAGTGAGGGGGCAGTCTAGAGGGAGTTTCCTCTGTATTTAACCCCGTGCTGGACCTGTCCTGGGAGTGTTTGATGGGGATAGTGTAGAGGGAGCTTTAATCTGTATCTAACACCGTGCTGTACCTGTCCTGGGAGTGTATGATGGGGAAAGTGTAGAGGGAGCTTTACTCTGTATTTAACCCCGTGCTGTACCTGTCCTGGGAGTGTTTGATGGGGACAGTGTCGAGGTAGCTGTATTCTGTTTCTAAACCTGTGCTGTACCTGTCCTGGGGGTGTTTGTTGGGACATTGTAGAGCAAGTTTTACTCTGTATCTAACCCCATGCTGCACCTGTCCTGGGAGTGTTTGATGGGGACAGTGTAGAGGGAGCTTTACTCTGTATCTAACCCTGTGCTGTACCTGTACTGGGAGTGTTTGATGGGGACAGTGTAGAGGGAGCTTTACTCTGTATCTAACCCCGTGCTGTACCTGTCCTGGGAGTGTTTGATGGGGAGAGTGTAGAGGGAGCTTTACTGTATATCGAAATCCGTGTTGTACCTGGCCTGGGTGTGTTTGATTCGGTGACTGTAGAAAGAGCTTTACTCTGTATCTAACCCCGTGCTGTACCTGTCCTGGGAGTGTTTGATGAGGACAGTGTCGAGAGAGCTTTACTCTGTATCTAAACCTGTGATGTACCTGTCCGGGGAGTGTTTGACGGGACAGTGTAGAGGGAGTTTTACTCTGTATCTCACCCTGTGCTGTACCTGTCCTGGGAGAGTTTGATGGGGACAGTGTAGAGGGAGCTTTACTCTCTATCTAACCCCGTGATGTACCTGTCCTGGGAGTGTTTGATGGGACAGCGAACAGGGAGCTTTACTCTGTATTTAACCATGTGCTGTACCTGTCCTGCGAGTGAGGGGGCAGTCTAGAGGGAGCTTTACTCTGTATCTAACCCCTGTACCTGTCCTCGGAGTGTTTGATGGGGACAGTGTAGAGGGAGTTTTACTCTGTATCTAACCCTGGGCTGTCCCTGTCCTGGGAGTGTTTGATGGGGACAGTGTAGAGGGAGTTTTACTCTGTATATATCCCCGTGGTGTACCTGTCCTGGGAGTGTTTGATGGGGACAGTGGAGAGGGAGTTTACTCTGTATCTAACCCCGTGCTGCACCTGTCCTGGGAGTGTTTGATGGGGACAGTGGAGAGGGAGCTTTACTCTGCATCTAACCCCGTGCTGTACCTGTCCTGGGAGAGTTTGATGGGACAGTGCAGAGGGAGTTTTATTCTGTATCTAACCCCGTGCTGTACCTGTCCTGGGAGTGTTTGATGGGGACAGTGTAGAGGGAGCTTTACTCTGTATCTAACCCCGTGCTGTACCTGTCCTGGGAGTGTTTGATGGGGACAGTGTAGAGGGAGCTTTACACTGTATCTAACCCGGTGCTGTACCAGCCCTGGGAGTGTTTGATGAGGACAGTGTCGAGGGAGCTTTACTCTGTATCTAAACCTGTGATGTACCTGTCCGGGGAGTGTTTGATGGGACAGTGAAGAGGGAGTTTTACTCTGTATCAAACCCTGTGCTGTACCTGTCCTGGGAGAATTTGATGGGGACAGTGTAGAGGGAGCTTTACTCTGTATCTAACCCCGTGATGTACCTGTGTTGGGAGTGTTGATGGGACAGCGAACAGGGAGCTTTACTCTGTACGCAACCATGAGCTGTACCTGTCCTGCGAGTGAGGGGGCAGTCTAGAGGGAGTTTACTCTGTATCTAACCCCGTGCTGTACCTGTCCTGGGAGTGTTTGATGGGGACAGTGTCAAGGGAGCTTTATTCTGTTTCTAAACCTGTGCTGTACCTGTCCTGGGGGGGTTTGTTGGGACATTGTAGAGCAAGTTTTACTCTGTATCTAACCCCGTGCTGTACCTTTCCTGGGAGTCTTTGATGGAGACAGTGTAGAGGGAGCTTTACTCTGTATCTGACCCCGTGCTGCACCTGTCCTGGGAGTGTTTGATGGGGACAGTGTAGAGGGAGCTTTACTCTGTACCTATCCCCGTGGTGTACCTGTCCTGGGAGTGTTTAATGGGGACAGTGGAGAGGGAGCTTTACTCTGTATCTAACCCCGTGCTGCACCTGTCCTGGGAGTGTTTGGTGGGACAGTGTGGAGGGAGTTTTATTCTGTATCTAACCCCGTGCTGTACCTGTCCTGGGAGAGTTTGATGGGACAGTGCAGAGGGAGTTTTATTCTGTATCTAACCCCGTGCTGTACCTGTCCTGGGAGTGTTTGATGGGGACAGTGTAGAGGGAGCTTTACTCTGTATCTAACCCCGTGCTGTACCTGTCCTGGGAGTGTTTGATGGGGACAGTGTAGAGGGAGCTTTACACTGTATCTAACCCGGTGCTGTACCAGCCCTGGGAGTGTTTGATGAGGACAGTGTCGAGGGAGCTTTACTCTGTATCTAAACCTGTGATGTACCTGTCCGGGGAGTGTTTGATGGGACAGTGAAGAGGGAGTTTTACTCTGTATCAAACCCTGTGCTGTACCTGTCCTGGGAGAATTTGATGGGGACAGTGTAGAGGGAGCTTTACTCTGTATCTGACCCCGTGATGTACCTGTGTTGGGAGTGTTGATGGGACAGCGAACAGGGAGCTTTACTCTGTACGCAACCATGTGCTGTACCTGTCCTGCGAGTGAGGGGGCAGTCTAGAGGGAGTTTACTCTGTATCTAACCCCGTGCTGTACCTGTCCTGGGAGTGTTTGATGGGGACAGTGTCAAGGGAGCTTTATTCTGTTTCTAAACCTGTGCTGTACCTGTCCTGGGGGGGTTTGTTGGGACATTGTAGAGCAAGTTTTACTCTGTATCTAACCCCGTGCTGTACCTTTCCTGGGAGTCTTTGATGGAGACAGTGTAGAGGGAGCTTTACTCTGTATCTGACCCCGTGCTGCACCTGTCCTGGGAGTGTTTGATGGGGACAGTGTAGAGGGAGCTTTACTCTGTACCTATCCCCGTGGTGTACCTGTCCTGGGAGTGTTTAATGGGGACAGTGGAGAGGGAGCTTTACTCTGTATCTAACCCCGTGCTGCACCTGTCCTGGGAGTGTTTGGTGGGACAGTGTGGAGGGAGTTTTATTCTGTATCTAACCCCGTGCTGTACCTGTCCTGGAAGTGTTTGATGGAGACACTGTAGAGGGAGTTTTAGTCTGTATCTTACCCTGTGCTGTACCTGTCCTGGGAGTGTTTGATGAGGACAGTGTAGAGGGAGCTTTACTCTGTATCAAACTCCGTGGTGTACCTGTATTGGGAGTGTTTGATGGGACAGCGAACAGGGAGCTTTACTCTGTATCTAACCCCGTACTGTACCTGTCCTGGGAGTGTTTGCTGGGGATAGTGTAGAGGGAGCTTTACTCTCTATCTAACCCCGTGCTGTACCTGTCCTGGGAGTGATTGATGGGGACAGTGGAGAGGGAGCTTTACTCTGTATCTAACCCTGGGCTGTCCCTGTCCTGGGAGTGTTTGATGGGGACAGTGTAGAGGGAGTTTTACTCTGTATCTATCCCCGTGGTGTACCTGTCTTGTGAGTGTTTGATGGGGACAGTGGAGAGGGAGTTTACTCTGTATCTAACCCCGTGCTGCAGCTGTCCTGGGAGTGTTTGATGGGGACAGTGGAGAGGGAGCTTTACTCTGCATCTAACCCCGTGCTGTACCTGTCCTGGGGGTGTTTGATGGGGATAGTATAGAAGGGGTTTTACTCTGTATCTAACCCCGTGCTGTACCTGTCGTGGGAGAGTTTGGTGGGACAGTGCTGAGGGAGATTTACTCTGTGTCTATCCCCATGCTGTGCCTGTCCTGGGAGTATTTGATGGGGACAGTGTAGAGGGAACTTTACTCTGTATCTAACCCCGTGCTGTACCTATCCTGGGAGTGTTTCATGGGGACAGTGTAGAGGGAGCTTTACTCTGTATCTAACCCCGTACTGTACCTGTCCTGGGAGTGCTTGATGGGGGCAGTGTAGAGGGAGCTTTACTCTGTATCTAAACCCGTGCTGTACCTGTCCTGGGAGTGTTTGATGGGGATAGTATAGAGGGAGTTTTAGTCTGTATCTTACCCCGTGCTGTACCTGTCCTGGGAGTGTTTGGTGGGACAGTGTAGAGGGAGTTTTATTCTGTAACTAACCCCGTGCTGTACCTGTCCTGGGAGTGTTTGATGGGGACAGTGCAGAGGGAGCTTTACTCTGTATCTAACCCCGTGCTGTACCTGTCCTGGGAGTGTTTGATGGGGACAGTGGAGAGGGAGCTTTACTCTGCATCTAACCCCGTGCTGTACCTGTCCTGGGAGAGTTTGATGGGACAGTGCAGAGGGAGTTTTACTCTGTATCAAACCCTGTGCTGTACCTGTCCTGGGAGAATTTGATGGGGACAGTGTAGAGGGAGCTTTACTCTGTATCTAACCCCGTGATGTACCTGTGTTGGGAGTGTTGATGGGACAGCGAACAGGGAGCTTTACTCTGTACGCAACCATGAGCTGTACCTGTCCTGCGAGTGAGGGGGCAGTCTAGAGGGAGTTTACTCTGTATCTAACCCCGTGCTGTACCTGTCCTGGGAGTGTTTGATGGGGACAGTGTCAAGGGAGCTTTATTCTGTTTCTAAACCTGTGCTGTACCTGTCCTGGGGGGGTTTGTTGGGACATTGTAGAGCAAGTTTTACTCTGTATCTAACCCCGTGCTGTACCTTTCCTGGGAGTCTTTGATGGAGACAGTGTAGAGGGAGCTTTACTCTGTATCTGACCCCGTGCTGCACCTGTCCTGGGAGTGTTTGATGGGGACAGTGTAGAGGGAGCTTTACTCTGTACCTATCCCCGTGGTGTACCTGTCCTGGGAGTGTTTAATGGGGACAGTGGAGAGGGAGCTTTACTCTGTATCTAACCCCGTGCTGCACCTGTCCTGGGAGTGTTTGGTGGGACAGTGTGGAGGGAGTTTTATTCTGTATCTAACCCCGTGCTGTACCTGTCCTGGGAGAGTTTGATGGGACAGTGCAGAGGGAGTTTTATTCTGTATCTAACCCCGTGCTGTACCTGTCCTGGGAGTGTTTGATGGGGACAGTGTAGAGGGAGCTTTACTCTGTATCTAACCCCGTGCTGTACCTGTCCTGGGAGTGTTTGATGGGGACAGTGTAGAGGGAGCTTTACACTGTATCTAACCCGGTGCTGTACCAGCCCTGGGAGTGTTTGATGAGGACAGTGTCGAGGGAGCTTTACTCTGTATCTAAACCTGTGATGTACCTGTCCGGGGAGTGTTTGATGGGACAGTGAAGAGGGAGTTTTACTCTGTATCAAACCCTGTGCTGTACCTGTCCTGGGAGAATTTGATGGGGACAGTGTAGAGGGAGCTTTACTCTGTATCTGACCCCGTGATGTACCTGTGTTGGGAGTGTTGATGGGACAGCGAACAGGGAGCTTTACTCTGTACGCAACCATGTGCTGTACCTGTCCTGCGAGTGAGGGGGCAGTCTAGAGGGAGTTTACTCTGTATCTAACCCCGTGCTGTACCTGTCCTGGGAGTGTTTGATGGGGACAGTGTCAAGGGAGCTTTATTCTGTTTCTAAACCTGTGCTGTACCTGTCCTGGGGGGGTTTGTTGGGACATTGTAGAGCAAGTTTTACTCTGTATCTAACCCCGTGCTGTACCTTTCCTGGGAGTCTTTGATGGAGACAGTGTAGAGGGAGCTTTACTCTGTATCTGACCCCGTGCTGCACCTGTCCTGGGAGTGTTTGATGGGGACAGTGTAGAGGGAGCTTTACTCTGTACCTATCCCCGTGGTGTACCTGTCCTGGGAGTGTTTAATGGGGACAGTGGAGAGGGAGCTTTACTCTGTATCTAACCCCGTGCTGCACCTGTCCTGGGTGTGTTTGGTGGGACAGTGTGGAGGGAGTTTTATTCTGTATCTAACCCCGTGCTGTACCTGTCCTGGAAGTGTTTGATGGAGACACTGTAGAGGGAGTTTTAGTCTGTATCTTACCCCGTGCTGTACCTGTCCCGGGAGTGTTTGATGGGGACAGTGTAGAGGGAGCTTTACTATGTATCTAACCCCGTGCTGTACCTGTCCTGGGAGTGTTTGATGGGGACAGTGTAGAGGGAGCTTTACTCTGTATCTAACCCCGTGCTGTACCTGTCCTGGGAGTGTTTGATGAGGACAGTGTAGAGGGAGCTTTACTCTGTATCAAACTCCGTGGTGTACCTGTATTGGGAGTGTTTGATGGGACAGCGAACAGGGAGCTTTACTCTGTATCTAACCCCGTACTGTACCTGTCCTGGGAGTGTTTGATGGGGATAGTGTCGAGGGAGCTTTACTCTCTATCTAACCCCGTGCTGTACCTGTCCTGGGAGTGATTGATGGGGACAGTGGAGAGGGAGCTTTACTCTGTATCTAACCCTGGGCTGTCCCTGTCCTGGGAGTGTTTGATGGGGACAGTGTAGAGGGAGTTTTACTCTGTATCTATCCCCGTGGTGTACCTGTCCTGTGAGTGTTTGATGGGGACAGTGGAGAGGGAGTTTACTCTGTATCTAACCCCGTGCTGCAGCTGTCCTGGGAGTGTTTGATGGGGACAGTGGAGAGGGAGCTTTACTCTGCATCTAACCCCGTGCTGTACCTGTCCTGGGGGTGTTTGATGGGGATAGTATAGAAGGGGTTTTACTCTGTATCTAACCCCGTGCTGTACCTGTCCTGGGAGAGTTTGGTGGGACAGTGCTAAGGGAGATTTACTCTGTGTCTATCCCCATGCTGTGCCTGTCCTGGGAGTATTTGATGGGGACAGTGTAGAGGGAACTTTACTCTGTATCTAACCCCGTGCTGTACCTATCCTGGGAGTGTTTCATGGGGACAGTGTAGAGGGAGCTTTACTCTGTATCTAACCCCGTACTGTACCTGTCCTGGGAGTGCTTGATGGGGGCAGTGTAGAGGGAGCTTTACTCTGTATCTAAACCCGTGCTGTACCTGTCCTGGGAGTGTTTGATGGGGATAGTATAGAGGGAGTTTTAGTCTGTATCTTACCCCGTGCTGTACCTGTCCTGGGAGTGTTTGGTGGGACAGTGTAGAGGGAGTTTTATTCTGTAACTAACCCCGTGCTGTACCTGTCCTGGGAGTGTTTGATGGGGACAGTGCAGAGGGAGCTTTACTCTGTATCTAACCCCGTGCTGTACCTGTCCTGGGAGTGTTTGATGGGGACAGTGGAGAGGGAGCTTTACTCTGCATCTAACCCCGTGCTGTACCTGTCCTGGGAGAGTTTGATGGGACAGTGCAGAGGGAGTTTTATTCTGTATCTAACCCCGTGCTGTACCTGTCCTGGGAGTGTTTCATGGGGACAGTGTAGAGGGAGCTTTACTCTGTATCTAACCCCGTACTGTACCTGTCCTGGGAGTGCTTGATGGGGGCAGTGTAGAGGGAGCTTTACTCTGTATCTAAACCCGTGCTGTACCTGTCCTGGGAGTGTTTGATGGGGATAGTATAGAGGGAGTTTTAGTCTGTATCTTACCCCGTGCTGTACCTGTCCTGGGAGTGTTTGATGGGGACAGTGGAGAGGGAGCTTTACTCTGCATCGAACCCCGTGCTGTACCTGTCCTGGGAGTGTTTGATGGGGACAGTGTAGAGGGAGCTTTACTCTGCATCTAACCCCGTGCTGTACCTGTCCTGGGAGTGTTTGATGAGGACAGTGTAGAGGGAGCTTTACACTGTATCTAACCCCGTGCTGTACCTGTCCTGGGAGTGTTTGATGAGGACAGTGTAGAGGGAGTTTTACTCTGTATCAAACCCTGTGCTGTACCTGTCCTGGGAGTGTTTGATGGGGACAGTGTAGAGGGAGTTTTACTCTGTATCTAACCCGGTGCTGTACCAGCCCTGGGAGTGTTTGATGAGGACAGTGTCGAGGGAGCTTTACTCTGTATCTAAACTTGTGATGTACCTGTCCGGGGAGTGTTTGATGGGACAGTGAAGAGGGAGTTTTACTCTGTATCAAACCCTGTGCTGTACCTGTCCTGGGAGAGTTTGATGGGGACAGTGTAGAGGGAGCTTTACTCTGTATCTAACCCCGTGATGTACCTGTATTGGGAGTGTTGATGGGACAGCGAACAGGGAGCTTAACTCTGTATGTAACCATGTGCTGTACCTGTCCTGCGAGTGAGGGGGCAGTCTAGAGGGAGTTTACTCTGTATCTAACCCCGTGCTGTACCTGTCCTGGGAGTGTTTGATGGGGACAGTGTCAAGGGAGCTTTATTCTGTTTCTAAACCTGTGCTGTACCTGTCCTGGGGGGGTTTGTTGGGACATTGTAGAGCAAGTTTTACTCTGTATCTAACCCCATGCTGCACCTGTCCTGGGAGTGTTTGATGGGGACAGTGTAGAGGGAGCTTTACTCT
Organism: Scyliorhinus torazame; assembly: GCF_047496885.1. Taxonomy (NCBI): domain Eukaryota; kingdom Metazoa; phylum Chordata; class Chondrichthyes; order Carcharhiniformes; family Scyliorhinidae; genus Scyliorhinus; species Scyliorhinus torazame. The sequence continues at coordinate 397,310,681 of NC_092708.1, read as the reverse complement.
GTATCTAACCCTGTGCTGTACCTGTACTGGGAGTGTTTGATGGGGACAGTGTAGAGGGAGCTTTACTCTGTATCTAACCCCGTGCTGTACCTGTCCTGGGAGTGTTTGATGGGGAGAGTGTAGAGGGAGCTTTACTGTATATCGAAATCCGTGTTGTACCTGGCCTGGGTGTGTTTGATTCGGTGACTGTAGAAAGAGCTTTACTCTGTATCTAACCCCGTGCTGTACCTGTCCTGGGAGTGTTTGATGAGGACAGTGTCGAGAGAGCTTTACTCTGTATCTAAACCTGTGATGTACCTGTCCGGGGAGTGTTTGACGGGACAGTGTAGAGGGAGTTTCACTCTGTATCTCACCCTGTGCTGTACCTGTCCTGGGAGAGTTTGATGGGGACAGTGTAGAGGGAGCTTTACTCTCTATCTAACCCCGTGATGTACCTGTCCTGGGAGTGTTTGATGGGACAGCGAACAGGGAGCTTTACTCTGTATTTAACCATGTGCTGTACCTGTCCTGCGAGTGAGGGGGCAGTCTAGAGGGAGCTTTACTCTGTATCTAACCCCTGTACCTGTCCTCGGAGTGTTTGATGGGGACAGTGTAGAGGGAGTTTTACTCTGTATCTAACCCTGGGCTGTCCCTGTCCTGGGAGTGTTTGATGGGGACAGTGTAGAGGGAGTTTTACTCTGTATATATCCCCGTGGTGTACCTGTCCTGGGAGTGTTTGATGGGGACAGTGGAGAGGGAGTTTACTCTGTATCTAACCCCGTGCTGCACCTGTCCTGGGAGTGTTTGATGGGGACAGTGGAGAGGGAGCTTTACTCTGCATCTTACCCCGTGCTGTACCTGTCCTGGGAGAGTTTGATGGGACAGTGCAGAGGGAGTTTTATTCTGTATCTAACCCCGTGCTGTACCTGTCCTGGGAGTGTTTGATGGGGACAGTGTAGAGGGAGCTTTACTCTGTATCTAACCCCGTGCTGTACCTGTCCTGGGAGTGTTTGATGGGGACAGTGTAGAGGGAGCTTTACACTGTATCTAACCCGGTGCTGTACCAGCCCTGGGAGTGTTTGATGAGGACAGTGTCGAGGGAGCTTTACTCTGTATCTAAACCTGTGATGTACCTGTCCGGGGAGTGTTTGATGGGACAGTGAAGAGGGAGTTTTACTCTGTATCAAACCCTGTGCTGTACCTGTCCTGGGAGAATTTGATGGGGACAGTGTAGAGGGAGCTTTACTCTGTATCTAACCCCGTGATGTACCTGTGTTGGGAGTGTTGATGGGACAGCGAACAGGGAGCTTTACTCTGTACGCAACCATGTGCTGTACCTGTCCTGCGAGTGAGGGGGCAGTCTAGAGGGAGTTTACTCTGTATCTAACCCCGTGCTGTACCTGTCCTGGGAGTGTTTGATGGGGACAGTGTCAAGGGAGCTTTATTCTGTTTCTAAACCTGTGCTGTACCTGTCCTGGGGGGGTTTGTTGGGACATTGTAGAGCAAGTTTTACTCTGTATCTAACCCCGTGCTGTACCTTTCCTGGGAGTCTTTGATGGAGACAGTGTAGAGGGAGCTTTACTCTGTATCTGACCCCGTGCTGCACCTGTCCTGGGAGTGTTTGATGGGGACAGTGTAGAGGGAGCTTTACTCTGTACCTATCCCCGTGGTGTACCTGTCCTGGGAGTGTTTAATGGGGACAGTGGAGAGGGAGCTTTACTCTGTATCTAACCCCGTGCTGCACCTGTCCTGGGAGTGTTTGGTGGGACAGTGTGGAGGGAGTTTTATTCTGTATCTAACCCCGTGCTGTACCTGTCCTGGAAGTGTTTGATGGAGACACTGTAGAGGGAGTTTTAGTCTGTATCTTACCCCGTGCTGTACCTGTCCCGGGAGTGTTTGATGGGGACAGTGTAGAGGGAGCTTTACTATGTATCTAACCCCGTGCTGTACCTGTCCTGGGAGTGTTTGATGGGGACAGTGTAGAGGGAGCTTTACTCTGTATCTAACCCCGTGCTGTACCTGTCCTGGGAGTGTTTGATGAGGACAGTGTAGAGGGAGCTTTACTCTGTATCAAACTCCGTGGTGTACCTGTATTGGGAGTGTTTGATGGGACAGCGAACAGGGAGCTTTACTCTGTATCTAACCCCGTACTGTACCTGTCCTGGGAGTGTTTGATGGGGATAGTGTAGAGGGAGCTTTACTCTCTATCTAACCCCGTGCTGTACCTGTCCTGGGAGTGATTGATGGGGACAGTGGAGAGGGAGCTTTACTCTGTATCTAACCCTGGGCTGTCCCTGTCCTGGGAGTGTTTGATGGGGACAGTGTAGAGGGAGTTTTACTCTGTATCTATCCCCGTGGTGTACCTGTCCTGTGAGTGTTTGATGGGGACAGTGGAGAGGGAGTTTACTCTGTATCTAACCCCGTGCTGCAGCTGTCCTGGGAGTGTTTGATGGGGACAGTGGAGAGGGAGCTTTACTCTGCATCTAACCCCGTGCTGTACCTGTCCTGGGGGTGTTTGATGGGGATAGTATAGAAGGGGTTTTACTCTGTATCTAACCCCGTGCTGTACCTGTCCTGGGAGAGTTTGGTGGGACAGTGCTGAGGGAGATTTACTCTGTGTCTATCCCCATGCTGTGCCTGTCCTGGGAGTATTTGATGGGGACAGTGTAGAGGGAACTTTACTCTGTATCTAACCCCGTGCTGTACCTATCCTGGGAGTGTTTCATGGGGACAGTGTAGAGGGAGCTTTACTCTGTATCTAACCCCGTACTGTACCTGTCCTGGGAGTGCTTGATGGGGGCAGTGTAGAGGGAGCTTTACTCTGTATCTAAACCCGTGCTGTACCTGTCCTGGGAGTGTTTGATGGGGATAGTATAGAGGGAGTTTTAGTCTGTATCTTACCCCGTGCTGTACCTGTCCTGGGAGTGTTTGGTGGGACAGTGTAGAGGGAGTTTTATTCTGTAACTAACCCCGTGCTGTACCTGTCCTGGGAGTGTTTGATGGGGACAGTGCAGAGGGAGCTTTACTCTGTATCTAACCCCGTGCTGTACCTGTCCTGGGAGTGTTTGATGGGGACAGTGTAGAGGGAGCTTTACACTGTATCTAACCCCGTGCTGTACCTGTCCTGGGAGTGTTTGATGAGGACAGTGTAGAGGGAGTTTTACTCTGTATCAAACCCTGTGCTGTACCTGTCCTGGGAGTGTTTGATGGGGACAGTGTAGAGGGAGTTTTACTCTGTATCTAACCCGGTGCTGTACCAGCCCTGGGAGTGTTTGATGAGGACAGTGTCGAGGGAGCTTTACTCTGTATCTAAACTTGTGATGTACCTGTCCGGGGAGTGTTTGATGGGACAGTGAAGAGGGAGTTTTACTCTGTATCAAACCCTGTGCTGTACCTGTCCTGGGAGAGTTTGATGGGGACAGTGTAGAGGGAGCTTCACTCTGTATCTAACCCCGTGATGTAGCTGTATTGGGAGTGTTTGATGGGGACAGTGTCAAGGGAGCTTTATTCTGTTTCTAAACCTGTGCTGTACCTGTCCTGGGGGTGTTTGTTGGGACATTGTAGAGCAAGTTTTACTCTGCATCGAACCCCGTGCTGTACCTGTCCTGGGAGTGTTTGATGGGGACAGTGTAGAGGGAGCTTTACTCTGCATCTAACCCCGTGCTGTACCTGTCCTGGGAGTGTTTGATGAGGACAGTGTAGAGGGAGCTTTACACTGTATCTAACCCCGTGCTGTACCTGTCCTGGGAGTGTTTGATGAGGACAGTGTAGAGGGAGTTTTACTCTGTATCAAACCCTGTGCTGTACCTGTCCTGGGAGTGTTTGATGGGGACAGTGTAGAGGGAGTTTTACTCTGTATCTAACCCGGTGCTGTACCAGCCCTGGGAGTGTTTGATGAGGACAGTGTCGAGGGAGCTTTACTCTGTATCTAAACTTGTGATGTACCTGTCCGGGGAGTGTTTGATGGGACAGTGAAGAGGGAGTTTTACTCTGTATCAAACCCTGTGCTGTACCTGTCCTGGGAGAGTTTGATGGGGACAGTGTAGAGGGAGCTTTACTCTGTATCTAACCCCGTGATGTACCTGTATTGGGAGTGTTGATGGGACAGCGAACAGGGAGCTTTACTCTGTATGTAACCATGTGCTGTACCTGTCCTGCGAGTGAGGGGGCAGTCTAGAGGGAGTTTACTCTGTATCTAACCCCGTGCTGTACCTGTCCTGGGAGTGTTTGATGGGGACAGTGTCAAGGGAGCTTTATTCTGTTTCTAAACCTGTGCTGTACCTGTCCTGGGGGTGTTTGTTGGGACATTGTAGAGGAAGTTTTACTCTGTATCTAACCCCGTGCTGCACCTGTCCTGGGAGTGTTTGATGGGGACAGTGGAGAGGGAGCTTTACTCTGCATCGAACCCCGTGCTGTACCTGTCCTGGGAGTGTTTGATGGGGACAGTGTAGAGGGAGCTTTACTCTGCATCTAACCCCGTGCTGTACCTGTCCTGGGAGTGTTTGATGAGGACAGTGTAGAGGGAGCTTTACTCTGTATCAAACTCTGTGCTGTACCTGTCCTGGGAGAGTTTGATGGGGACAGTGTAGAGGGAGCTTTACTCTGTATCTAACCCCGTGATGTCCCTGTATTGGGAGTGTTTGATGGGACAGCGAACAGGGAGCTTTGCTCTGTATGTAACCATGTGCTGTACCTGTCCTGCGAGTGAGGGGGCAGTCTAGAGGGAGTTTACTCTGTATCTAACCCCGTGCTGTACCTGTCCTGGGAGTGTTTGATGGGGATAGTGTAGAGGGAGCTTTAATCTGTATCTAACCGCATACTGTACCTGACCTGGGAGTGTTTGATGGGGACAGTGTAGAGGGAGTTTTACTCTGCATCTAACCCCGTGCTGTACCTGTCCTGGGGGTGTTTGTTGGGACATTGTAGAGCAAGTTTTACTCTGTATCTAACCCCGTGCTGCACCTGTCCTGGGAGTGTTTGATGGGGACAGTGTAGAGGGAGCTTTACTCTGTATCTAACCCTGTGCTGTACCTGTACTGGGGGTGTTTGATGGGGACAGTGTAGAGGGAGCTTTACTCTGTATCTAACCCTGTGCTGTACCTGTCCTGGGAGTGTTTGATGGGGACAGTGTAGAGGGAGCTTTACTCTGTACCTAACCCCGTGCTGTACCTGTCCTGGGAGTGTTTGATGGGGACAGTGTAGAGGGAGCTTTACTGTATATCTAAATCCGTGTTGTACCTGGCCTGGGTGTGTTTGATTCGGTGAGTGTAGAAAGAGCTTTACTCTGTATCTAACCCCGTGCTGTACCTGTCCTGGGAGTGTTTGATGAGGACAGTGTCGAGAGAGCTTTACTCTGTATCTAAACCTGTGATGTACCTGTCCGGGGAGTATTTGATGGGACAGTGTAGAGGGAGTTTTACTCTGTATCTCACCCTGTGCTGTACCTGTCCTGGGAGAGTTTGATGGGGACAGTGTAGAGGGAGCTTTACTCTGTATCTAACCCCGTGATGTACCTGTATTGGGAGTGTTTGATGGGACAGCGAACAGGGAGCTTTACTCTTTATTTAACCATGTGCTGTACCTGTCCTGCGTGTGAGGGGGCAGCCTAGAGGGAGTTTACTCTGAGTCTAACCACGTGCTGTACCTGTCAAAAGAACAAAGAACAAAGAAATGTACAGCACAGGAACAGGCCCTTCGGCCCTCCAAGCCCGTGCCGACCATGTTGCCCGACTAAACTACAATCTTCTACACTTCCTGGGTCCGTATCCTTCTATTTCCATCCTATTCATATATTTGTCAAGATGCCCCTTAAATGTCCCTATCGTCCCTGCTTCCACTACCTCCTCCGGTAGCGAGTTCCAGGCACCCACTACCCTCTGCGTAAAAAACTTGCCTCGTACATCTACTCTAAAGCTTGCCCCTCTCACCTTAAACCTATGCCCCCTAGTAATTGACCCCTCTACCCTGGGGAAAAGCCTCTGACTATCCACTCTGTCTATGCCCCTCATAATTTTGTATACCTCTATCAGGTCTCCCCTCAACCTCCTTCGTTCCAGTGAGAACAAACCGAGTTTATTCAACCGCTCCTCATAGCTAATGCCCTCCATACCAGGCAACATTCTGGTAAATCTCTTCTGCACCCTCTCTAAAGCCTCCACATCCTTCTGGTAGTGTGGCGACCAGAATTGAACACTATACTCCAAGTGTGGCCTAACTAAGGTTCTATACAGCTGCAACATGACTTGCCAATTCTTATACTCAATGCCCCGGCCAATGAAGGCAAGCATGCCGTATGCCTTCTTGACTACCTTCTCCACCTGTGTTGCCCCTTTCAATGACCTGTGGACCTGTACTCCTAGATCTCTTTGACTTTCGGATAGAGTTTTTCGAGGAGGTCACTAAGATGATTGATGCAGGTAGGGCAGTAGATGTTGTCTATATGGACTTCAGTAAGGCCTTTGACAAGGTCCCTCATGGTAGACTTGTACAAAAGGTGAAGTCACACGGGATCAGGGGTGAGCTGGCAAGGTGGATACAGAACTGGCTAGGCCATAGAAGGCAGAGAGTAGCAATGGAGGGATGCTTTTCTAATTGGAGGGCTGTGACCAGTGGTGTTCCACAGGGATCAGTGCTGGGACCTTTGCTCTTTGTAGTATATATAAATGATTTGGAGGAAAATGTAACTGATCTGATTAGTAAGTTTGCAGACGACACAAAGGTTGGTGGAATTGCGGATAGTGATGAGGACTGTCGGAGGATACAGCAGGATTTAGATTGTCTGGAGACTTGGGCGGAGAGATGGCAGATGGAGTTTAATCCGGACAAATGTGAGGTAATGCATTTTGGAAGGCCTAATGCAGGTAGGGAATATACAGTGAATGGTAGAACCCTCAAGAGTATTGAAAGTCCTGGGAGAGTTTGATGGGGATAGTGTAGAGGGAGCTTTAATCTGCATCTAACCCCGTACTGTACCTGTCCTGGGAGTGTTTAATGGGGACAGTGTAGAGGGAGTTTTATTCTGTATCTAACCCCGTGCTGTACCTGTCCTGGGTTGTTTGATGGGGACAGTGTAGAGGGAGCTTTACTCTGTATCTAACCCCGTGCTGTACCTGTCCTGGGAGTGTTTGATAGGGACAGTGTAGAGGGAGCTTTACACTGTATCTAACCCCGTGCTGTACCTGTCCTGGGAGTGTTTGATGAGGACAGTGTAGAGGGAGTTTTACTCTGTATCAAACCCTGTGCTGTACCTGTCCTGGGAGAGTTTGATCGGGACAGTGTAGAGGGAGCTTTACTCTGTATCTAACCCTGTGATGTACCTGTATTGGGAGTGTTTGATGGGACAGCGAACAGGGAGCTTTACTCTGTATGTAACCATGTGCTGTACCTGTCCCGGGAGTGTTTGGTGGGACAGTGTAGAGGGAGTTTTATTCTGTATCTAACCCCGTGCTGTACCTGTCCTGGGAGTGTTTGATGGGGACAGTGTAGAGGGAGTTTTACTCTGTATCTAACCTGGTGCTGTACCAGCCCTGGGAGTGTTTGGTGGGACAGTGAAGAGGGAGTTTTACTCTGTATCGAACCCTGTGCTGTACCCCTCCTGGGAGTGTTTGATGGGGACAGTGTAAAGGGAGCTTTTCTCTGTATCTAACCCCGTGCTGTACCTGTCCTGGGAGTGTTTCATGGTACAGTGTGGAAGGAGTTTTACTCTGCATCTAACCCCGTGCTGTACCTATCCTGGGAGTGTTTGATGGGATAGTATAGAGGGAGTTTTACTCTATATCTAACGCCGTGCTGTACCTGTCCTGGGAGTGTTTGATGGTACAGTGTAGAGGGAGCTTTACTCTGCATCTAACCCCGTGCTGTCCCTGTCCTCGGAGTATTTGATGGGGATAGTTTCGAGGGAGTTTTACACCCTATCTAACCCCGTGCTGTACCTGTCCTGGGAGTGTTTGCTGGTACAGTATAGAGGGAGCTTTACTCTGCATCTAACCCCATCCTGTACCTGTCCTGGGAGTATTTGATGGGGATAGTGTAGAGGGAGCTTTACTCTGTATCTAAACCCGTGCTGTACCTATCCTGGGAGTGTTTGATGGGGACAGTGTAGAGGGAGCTTTACTCTGCATCTAACCCCGTGCTGTACCTGTCCTGGGAGTGTTTGATGAGGACAGTGTAGAGGGAGCTTTACTCTGTATCAAACTCTGTGCTGTACCTGTCCTGGGAGAGTTTGATGGGGACAGTGTAGAGGGAGCTTTACTCTGTATCTAACCCCGTGATGTCCCTGTATTGGGAGTGTTTGATGGGACAGCGAACAGGGAGCTTTGCTCTGTATGTAACCATGTGCTGTACCTGTCCTGCGAGTGAGGGGGCAGTCTAGAGGGAGTTTACTCTGTATCTAACGCCGTGCTGTACCTGTCCTGGGAGTGTTTGATGGGGATAGTGTAGAGGGAGCTTTAATCTGTATCTAACCGCATACTGTACCTGACCTGGGTGTGTTTGATGGGGACAGTGTAGAAGGAGCTTCACTCTGTATCTAACCCCGTGCTGTACCTGTCCTGGGAGTGTTTGATGGGGACAGTGTAGAGGGAGCGTTACTCTGTATCTAACCCTGTGCTGTACCTGTCCTGGGAGTGTTTGATGGGGATAGTGTAGAGGGAGCTTTAATCTGTATCTAACACCGTACTGTACCTGTCCTGGGAGTGTTTGATGGGGACAGTGTAGAGGGAGCTTTACTCTGTATCTAACCCCGTGCTGTACCTGTCCTGGGAGTGTTTGATGGGGACAGTGTCGAGGTAGCTTTATTCTGTTTATAAACCTGTGCTGTACCTGTCCTGGGGGTGTTTGTTGGGACATTGTCGAGCAAGTTTTACTCTGTATCTAACCCCGTGCTGCACCTGTCCTGGGAGTGTTTGATGGGGACAGTGTAGAGGGAGCTTTACTCTGTATCTAACCCTGTGCTGTACCTGTACTGGGAGTGTTTGATGGGGACACTGTAGAGGGAGTTTTACTCTGTATCTAACCCGGTGCTGTACCAGCCCTGGGAGTGTTTGATGAGGACAGTGTCGAGGGAGCTTTACTCTGTATCTAAACTTGTGATGTACCTGTCCTGGGAGTGTTTGATGGGGACAGTGTCGAGGTAGCTTTATTCTGTTTATAAACCTGTGCTGTACCTGTCCTGGGGGTGTTTGTTGGGACATTGTAGAGCAAGTTTTACTCTGTATCTAACCCCGTGCTGCACCTGTCCTGGGAGTGTTTGATGGGGACAGTGAAGAGGGAGTTTTACTCTGTATCAAACCCTGTGCTGTACCTGTCCTGGGAGAGTTTGATGGGGACAGTGTGGAGGGAGCTTTACTCTGTATCTAACCCCGTGATGTACCTGTATTGGGAGTGTTGATGGGACAGCGAACAGGGAGCTTTACTCTGTCTGTAACCATGTGCTGTACCTGTCCTGCGAGTGAGGGGGCAGTCTAGAGGGAGTTTACTCTTTATCTAACCCCGTGCTGTACCTGTCCTGGGAGTGTTTGATGGGGACAGTGTCAAGGGAGCTTTATTCTGTTTCTAAACCTGTGCTGTACCTGTCCTGGGGGTGTTTGTTGGGACATTGTAGAGGAAGTTTTACTCTGTATCTAACCCCGTGCTGCACCTGTCCTGGGAGTGTTTGATGGGGACAGTGGAGAGGGAGCTTTACTCTGCATCGAACCCCGTGCTGTACCTGTCCTGGGAGTGTTTGATGGGGACAGTGTAGAGGGAGCTTTACTCTGCATCTAACCCCGTGCTGTACCTGTCCTGGGAGTGTTTGATGAGGACAGTGTAGAGGGAGCTTTACTCTGTATCAAACTCTGTGCTGTACCTGTCCTGGGAGAGTTTGATGGGGACAGTGTAGAGGGAGCTTTACTCTGTATCTAACCCCGTGATGTCCCTGTATTGGGAGTGTTTGATGGGACAGCGAACAGGGAGCTTTGCTCTGTATGTAACCATGTGCTGTACCTGTCCTGCGAGTGAGGGGGCAGTCTAGAGGGAGTTTACTCTGTATCTAACCCCGTGCTGTACCTGTCCTGGGAGTGTTTGATGGGGATAGTGTAGAGGGAGCTTTAATCTGTATCTAACCGCATACTGTACCTGACCTGGGAGTGTTTGATGGGGACAGTGTAGAGGGAGTTTTACTCTGCATCTAACCCCGTGCTGTACCTGTCCTGGGAGTGTTTGATGGGGACAGTGTCGAGGTAGCTTTATTCTGTTTCTAAACCTGTGCTGTACCTGTCCTGGGGGTGTTTGTTGGGACATTGTAGAGCAAGTTTTACTCTGTATCTAACCCCGTGCTGCACCTGTCCTGGGAGTGTTTGATGGGGACAGTGTAGAGGGAGCTTTACTCTGTATCTAACCCTGTGCTGTACCTGTACTGGGAGTGTTTGATGGGGACAGTGTAGAGGGAGCTTTACTCTGTATCTAACCCTGTGCTGTACCTGTCCTGGGAGTGTTTGATGGGGACAGTGTAAAGGGAGCTTTACTCTGTATCTAACCCCGTGCTGTACCTGTCCCGGGCGTGTTTGATGGGGACAGTGTAGAGGGAGCTTTACTGTATATCTAAATCCGTGTTGTACCTGGCCTGGGTGTGTTTGATTCGGTGAGTGTAGAAAGAGCTTTACTCTGTATCTAACCCCGTGCTGTACCTGTCCTGGGAGTGTTTGATGAGGACAGTGTCGAGAGAGCTTTACTCTGTATCTAAACCTGTGATGTACCTGTCCGGGGAGTATTTGATGGGACAGTGTAGAGGGAGTTTTACTCTGTATCTCACCCTGTGCTGTACCTGTCCTGGGAGAGTTTGATGGGGACAGTGTAGAGGGAGCTTTACTCTGTTTCTAAACCTGTGCTGTACCTGTCCTGGGGGTGTTTGTTGGGACATTGTAGAGCAAGTTTTACTCTGTATCTAACCCCGTGCTGCACCTGTCCTGGGAGTGTTTGATGGGGACAGTGTAGAGGGAGCTTTACTCTGTATCTAACCCTGTGCTGTACCTGTACTGGGGGTGTTTGATGGGGACAGTGTAGAGGGAGCTTTACTCTGTATCTAACCCTGTGCTGTACCTGTCCTGGGAGTGTTTGATGGGGACAGTGTAGAGGGAGCTTTACTCTGTACCTAACCCCGTGCTGTACCTGTCCTGGGAGTGTTTGATGGGGACAGTGTAGAGGGAGCTTTACTGTATATCTAAATCCGTGTTGTACCTGGCCTGGGTGTGTTTGATTCGGTGAGTGTAGAAAGAGCTTTACTCTGTATCTAACCCCGTGCTGTACCTGTCCTGGGAGTGTTTGATGAGGACAGTGTCGAGAGAGCTTTACTCTGTATCTAAACCTGTGATGTACCTGTCCGGGGAGTATTTGATGGGACAGTGTAGAGGGAGTTTTACTCTGTATCTCACCCTGTGCTGTACCTGTCCTGGGAGAGTTTGATGGGGACAGTGTAGAGGGAGCTTTACTCTGTATCTAACCCCGTGATGTACCTGTATTGGGAGTGTTTGATGGGACAGCGAACAGGGAGCTTTACTCTTTATTTAACCATGTGCTGTACCTGTCCTGCGTGTGAGGGGGCAGCCTAGAGGGAGTTTACTCTGAGTCTAACCACGTGCTGTACCTGTCCTGGGAGAGTTTGATGGGGATAGTGTAGAGGGAGCTTTAATCTGCATCTAACCCCGTACTGTACCTGTCCTGGGAGTGTTTAATGGGGACAGTGTAGAGGGAGTTTTATTCTGTATCTAACCCCGTGCTGTACCTGTCCTGGGTTGTTTGATGGGGACAGTGTAGAGGGAGCTTTACTCTGTATCTAACCCCGTGCTGTACCTGTCCTGGGAGTGTTTGATAGGGACAGTGTAGAGGGAGCTTTACACTGTATCTAACCCCGTGCTGTACCTGTCCTGGGAGTGTTTGATGAGGACAGTGTAGAGGGAGTTTTACTCTGTATCAAACCCTGTGCTGTACCTGTCCTGGGAGAGTTTGATCGGGACAGTGTAGAGGGAGCTTTACTCTGTATCTAACCCTGTGATGTACCTGTATTGGGAGTGTTTGATGGGACAGCGAACAGGGAGCTTTACTCTGTATGTAACCATGTGCTGTACCTGTCCCGGGAGTGTTTGGTGGGACAGTGTAGAGGGAGTTTTATTCTGTATCTAACCCCGTGCTGTACCTGTCCTGGGAGTGTTTGATGGGGACAGTGTAGAGGGAGTTTTACTCTGTATCTAACCTGGTGCTGTACCAGCCCTGGGAGTGTTTGGTGGGACAGTGAAGAGGGAGTTTTACTCTGTATCGAACCCTGTGCTGTACCCCTCCTGGGAGTGTTTGATGGGGACAGTGTAAAGGGAGCTTTTCTCTGTATCTAACCCCGTGCTGTACCTGTCCTGGGAGTGTTTCATGGTACAGTGTGGAAGGAGTTTTACTCTGCATCTAACCCCGTGCTGTACCTATCCTGGGAGTGTTTGATGGGATAGTATAGAGGGAGTTTTACTCTATATCTAACGCCGTGCTGTACCTGTCCTGGGAGTGTTTGATGGTACAGTGTAGAGGGAGCTTTACTCTGCATCTAACCCCGTGCTGTCCCTGTCCTCGGAGTATTTGATGGGGATAGTTTCGAGGGAGTTTTACTCCCTATCTATCCCCGTGCTGTACCTGTCCTGGGAGTGTTTGCTGGTACAGTATAGAGGGAGCTTTACTCTGCATCTAACCCCATCCTGTACCTGTCCTGGGAGTATTTGATGGGGATAGTGTAGAGGGAGCTTTACTCTGTATCTAAACCCGTGCTGTACCTATCCTGGGAGTGTTTGATGGGGACAGTGTAGAGGGAGCTTTACTCTGCATCTAACCCCGTGCTGTACCTGTCCTGGGAGTGTTTGATGAGGACAGTGTAGAGGGAGCTTTACTCTGTATCAAACTCTGTGCTGTACCTGTCCTGGGAGAGTTTGATGGGGACAGTGTAGAGGGAGCTTTACTCTGTATCTAACCCCGTGATGTCCCTGTATTGGGAGTGTTTGATGGGACAGCGAACAGGGAGCTTTGCTCTGTATGTAACCATGTGCTGTACCTGTCCTGCGAGTGAGGGGGCAGTCTAGAGGGAGTTTACTCTGTATCTAACGCCGTGCTGTACCTGTCCTGGGAGTGTTTGATGGGGATAGTGTAGAGGGAGCTTTAATCTGTATCTAACCGCATACTGTACCTGACCTGGGAGTGTTTGATGGGGACAGTGTAGAAGGAGCTTCACTCTGTATCTAACCCCGTGCTGTACCTGTCCTGGGAGTGTTTGATGGGGACAGTGTAGAGGGAGTTTTACTCTGTATCTAACCCTGTGCTGTACCTGTCCTGGGAGTGTTTGATGGGGATAGTGTAGAGGGAGCTTTAATCTGTATCTAACACCGTACTGTACCTGTCCTGGGAGTGTTTGATGGGGACAGTGTAGAGGGAGCTTTACTCTGTATCTAACCCCGTGCTGTACCTGTCCTGGGAGTGTTTGATGGGGACAGTGTCGAGGTAGCTTTATTCTGTTTATAAACCTGTGCTGTACCTGTCCTGGGGGTGTTTGTTGGGACATTGTAGAGCAAGTTTTACTCTGTATCTAACCCCGTGCTGCACCTGTCCTGGGAGTGTTTGATGGGGACAGTGTAGAGGGAGCTTTACTCTGTAACTAACCCTGTGCTGTACCTGTACTGGGAGTGTTTGATGGGGACAGTGTAGAGGGAGTTTTACTCTGTATCTAACCCGGTGCTGTACCAGCCCTGGGAGTGTTTGATGAGGACAGTGTAGAGGGAGTTTTACTCTGTATCTAACCCGGTGCTGTACCTGTCCTGGGAGAGTTTGATGGGGACAGTGTAGAGGGAGCTTTACTCTGTATCTAACCCCGTGATGTACCTGTATTGGGAGTGTTGATGGGACAGCGAACAGGGAGCTTTACTCTGTATGTAACCATGTGCTGTACCTGTCCTGCGAGTGAGGGGGCAGTCTAGAGGGAGTTTACTCTGTATCTAACCCCGTGCTGTACCTGTCCTGGGAGTGTTTGATGGGGACAGTGTCAAGGGAGCTTTATTCTGTTTCTAAACCTGTGCTGTACCTGTCCTGGGGGTGTTTGTTGGGACATTGTAGAGGAAGTTTTACTCTGTATCTAACCCCGTGCTGCACCTGTCCTGGGAGTGTTTGATGGGGACAGTGGAGAGGGAGCTTTACTCTGCATCGAACCCCGTGCTGTACCTGTCCTGGGAGTGTTTGATGGGGACAGTGTAGAGGGAGCTTTACTCTGCATCTAACCCCGTGCTGTACCTGTCCTGGGAGTGTTTGATGAGGACAGTGTAGAGGGAGCTTTACTCTGTATCAAACTCTGTGCTGTACCTGTCCTGGGAGAGTTTGATGGGGACAGTGTAGAGGGAGCTTTACTCTGTATCTAACCCCGTGATGTCCCTGTATTGGGAGTGTTTGATGGGACAGCGAACAGGGAGCTTTGCTCTGTATGTAACCATGTGCTGTACCTGTCCTGCGAGTGAGGGGGCAGTCTAGAGGGAGTTTACTCTGTATCTAACCCCGTGCTGTACCTGTCCTGGGAGTGTTTGATGGGGATAGTGTAGAGGGAGCTTTAATCTGTATCTAACCGCATACTGTACCTGACCTGGGAGTGTTTGATGGGGACAGTGTAGAGGGAGTTTTACTCTGCATCTAACCCCGTGCTGTACCTGTCCTGGGAGTGTTTGATGGGGACAGTGTCGAGGTAGCTTTATTCTGTTTCTAAACCTGTGCTGTACCTGTCCTGGGGGTGTTTGTTGGGACATTGTAGAGCAAGTTTTACTCTGTATCTAACCCCGTGCTGCACCTGTCCTGGGAGTGTTTGATGGGGACAGTGTAGAGGGAGCTTTACTCTGTATCTAACCCTGTGCTGTACCTGTACTGGGAGTGTTTGATGGGGACAGTGTAGAGGGAGCTTTACTCTGTATCTAACCCTGTGCTGTACCTGTCCTGGGAGTGTTTGATGGGGACAGTGTAAAGGGAGCTTTACTGTATATCTAAATCCGTGTTGTACCTGGCCTGGGTGTGTTTGATTCGGTGAGTGTAGAAAGAGCTTTACTCTGTATCTAACCCCGTGCTGTACCTGTCCTGGGAGTGTTTGATGAGGACAGTGTCGAGAGAGCTTTACTCTGTATCTAAACCTGTGATGTACCTGTCCGGGGAGTATATGATGGGACAGTGTAGAGGGAGTTTTACTCTGTATCTCACCCTGTGCTGTACCTGTCCTGGGAGAGTTTGATGGGGACAGTGTAGAGGGAGCTTTACTCTGTTTCTAAACCTGTGCTGTACCTGTCCTGGGGGTGTTTGTTGGGACATTGTAGAGCAAGTTTTACTCTGTATCTAACCCCGTGCTGCACCTGTCCTGGGAGTGTTTGATGGGGACAGTGTAGAGGGAGCTTTACTCTGTATCTAACCCTGTGCTGTACCTGTACTGGGGGTGTTTGATGGGGACAGTGTAGAGGGAGCTTTACTCTGTATCTAACCCTGTGCTGGACCTGTCCTGGGAGTGTTTGATGGGGACAGTGTAGAGGGAGCTTTACTCTGTACCTAACCCCGTGCTGTACCTGTCCTGGGAGTGTTTGATGGGGACAGTGTAGAGGGAGCTTTACTGTATATCTAAATCCGTGTTGACCTGGCCTGGGTGTGTTTGATTCGGTGAGTGTAGAAAGAGCTTTACTCTGTATCTAACCCCGTGCTGTACCTGTCCTGGGAGTGTTTGATGAGGACAGTGTCGAGAGAGCTTTACTCTGTATCTAAACCTGTGATGTACCTGTCCGGGGAGTATTTGATGGGACAGTGTAGAGGGAGCTTTACTCTGTATCTAACCCCGTGATGTACCTGTATTGGGAGTGTTTGATGGGACAGCGAACAGGGAGCTTTACTCTTTATTTAACCATGTGCTGTACCTGTCCTGCGTGTGAGGGGGCAGCCTAGAGGGAGTTTACTCTGAGTCTAACCACGTGCTGTACCTGTCCTGGGAGAGTTTGATGGGGATAGTGTAGAGGGAGCTTTAATCTGCATCTAACCCCGTACTGTACCTGTCCTGGGAGTGTTTAATGGGGACAGTGTAGAGGGAGTTTTATTCTGTATCTAACCCCGTGCTGTACCTGTCCTGGGTTGTTTGATGGGGACAGTGTAGAGGGAGCTTTACTCTGTATCTAACCCCGTGCTGTACCTGTCCTGGGAGTGTTTGATAGGGACAGTGTAGAGGGAGCTTTACACTGTATCTAACCCCGTGCTGTACCTGTCCTGGGAGTGTTTGATGAGGACAGTGTAGAGGGAGTTTTACTCTGTATCAAACCCTGTGCTGTACCTGTCCTGGGAGAGTTTGATCGGGACAGTGTAGAGGGAGCTTTACTCTGTATCTAACCCTGTGATGTACCTGTATTGGGAGTGTTTGATGGGACAGCGAACAGGGAGCTTTACTCTGTATGTAACCATGTGCTGTACCTGTCCCGGGAGTGTTTGGTGGGACAGTGTAGAGGGAGTTTTATTCTGTATCTAACCCCGTGCTGTACCTGTCCTGGGAGTGTTTGATGGGGACAGTGTAGAGGGAGTTTTACTCTGTATCTAACCTGGTGCTGTACCAGCCCTGGGAGTGTTTGGTGGGACAGTGAAGAGGGAGTTTTACTCTGTATCGAACCCTGTGCTGTACCCCTCCTGGGAGTGTTTGATGGGGACAGTGTAAAGGGAGCTTTTCTCTGTATCTAACCCCGTGCTGTACCTGTCCTGGGAGTGTTTCATGGTACAGTGTGGAAGGAGTTTTACTCTGCATCTAACCCCGTGCTGTACCTATCCTGGGAGTGTTTGATGGGATAGTATAGAGGGAGTTTTACTCTATATCTAACGCCGTGCTGTACCTGTCTTGGGAGTGTTTGATGGTACAGTGTAGAGGGAGCTTTACTCTGTATCTAACCCCGTGCTGTACCTGTCCTGGGAGTGTTTGATGGGGACAGTGTAGAGGGAGCTTTACTCTGCATCTAACCCCATCCTGTACCTGTCCTGGGAGTATTTGATGGGGATAGTGTAGAGGGAGCTTTACTCTGTATCTAAACCCGTGCTGTACCGATCCTGGGAGTGTTTGATGGGGACAGTGTAGAGGGAGCTTTACTCTGCATCTAACCCCGTGCTGTACCTGTCCTGGGAGTGTTTGATGAGGACAGTGTAGAGGGAGCTTTACTCTGTATCAAACTCTGTGCTGTACCTGTCCTGGGAGAGTTTGATGGGGACAGTGTAGAGGGAGCTTTACTCTGTATCTAACCCCGTGATGTCCCTGTATTGGGAGTGTTTGATGGGACAGCGAACAGGGAGCTTTGCTCTGTATGTAACCATGTGCTGTACCTGTCCTGCGAGTGAGGGGGCAGTCTAGAGGGAGTTTACTCTGTATCTAACGCCGTGCTGTACCTGTCCTGGGAGTGTTTGATGGGGATAGTGTAGAGGGAGCTTTAATCTGTATCTAACCGCATACTGTACCTGACCTGGGAGTGTTTGATGGGGACAGTGTAGAAGGAGCTTCACTCTGTATCTAACCCCGTGCTGTACCTGTCCTGGGAGTGTTTGATGGGGACAGTGTAGAGGGAGTTTTACTCTGTATCTAACGCTGTGCTGTACCTGTCCTGGGAGTGTTTGATGGGGATAGTGTAGAGGGAGCTTTAATCTGTATCTAACACCGTACTGTACCTGTCCTGGGAGTGTTTGATGGGGACAGTGTAGAGGGAGCTTTACTCTGTATCTAACCCCGTGCTGTACCTGTCCTGGGAGTGTTTGATGGGGACAGTGTCGAGGTAGCTTTATTCTGTTTCTAAACCTGTGCTGTACCTGTCCTGGGGGTGTTTGTTGGGACATTGTAGAGCAAGTTTTACTCTGTATCTAACCCCGTGCTGCACCTGTCCTGGGAGTGTTTGATGGGGACAGTGTAGAGGGAGCTTTACTCTGTATCTAACCCTGTGCTGTACCTGTACTGGGAGTGTTTGATGGGGACAGTGTAGAGGGAGCTTTACTCTGTATCTAACCCTGTGCTGTACCTGTCCTGGGAGTGTTTGATGGGGACAGTGTAAAGGGAGCTTTACTCTGTATCTAACCCCGTGCTGTACCTGTCCCGGGAGTGCTTGATGGGGACAGTGTAGAGGGAGCTTTACTGTATATCTAAATCCGTGTTGCACCTTGCCTGGGTGTGTTTGATTCGGTGAGTGTAGAAAGAGCTTTACTCTGTATCTAACCCCGTGCTGTACCTGTCCTGGGAGTGTTTGATGAGGACAGTGTCGAGAGAGCTTTACTCTGTATCTAAACCTGTGATGTACCTGTCCGGGGAGTATTTGATGGGACAGTGTAGAGGGAGTTTTACTCTGTATCTCACCCTGTGCTGTACCTGTCCTGGGAGAGTTTGATGGGGACAGTGTAGAGGGAGCTTTACTCTGTTTCTAAACCTGTGCTGTACCTGTCCTGGGGGTGTTTGTTGGGACATTGTAGAGCAAGTTTTACTCTGTATCTAACCCCGTGCTGCACCTGTCCTGGGAGTGTTTGATGGGGACAGTGTAGAGGGAGCTTTACTCTGTATCTAACCCTGTGCTGTACCTGTACTGGGGGTGTTTGATGGGGACAGTGTAGAGGGAGCTTTACTCTGTACCTAACCCCGTGCTGTACCTGTCCTGGGAGTGTTTGATGGGGACAGTGTAGAGGGAGCTTTACTGTATATCTAAATCCGTGTTGTACCTGGCCTGGGTGTGTTTGATTCGGTGAGTGTAGAAAGAGCTTTACTCTGTATCTAAACCTGTGATGTACCTGTCCGGGCAGTATTTGATGGGACAGTGTAGAGGGAGTTTTACTCTGTATCTCACCCTGTGCTGTACCTGTCCTGGGAGAGTTTGAAGGGGACAGTGTAGAGGGAGCTTTACTCTGTATGTAACCATGTGCTGCACCTGTCCCGGGAGTGTTTGATGGGACAGCGAACAGGGAGCTTTACTCTGTATTTAACCATGTGCTGTACCTGTCCTGCGAGTGAGGGGGCAGTCTAGAGGGAGTTTACTCTGAGTCTAACCACGTGCTGTACCTGTCCTGGGAGAGTTTGATGGGGATAGTGTAGAGGGAGCTTTAATCTGCATCTAACCCCGTACTGTACCTGTCCTGGGAGTGTTTAATGGGGACAGTGTAGAGGGAGTTTTATTCTGTATCTAACCCCGTGCTGTACCTGTCCTGGGAGTGTTTGATGGGGACAGTGTAGAGGGAGCTTTACTCTGTATCTAACCCCGTGCTATACCTGTCGTGGGAGTGTTTGATAGGGA
Organism: Scyliorhinus torazame; assembly: GCF_047496885.1. Classification (NCBI taxonomy): domain Eukaryota; kingdom Metazoa; phylum Chordata; class Chondrichthyes; order Carcharhiniformes; family Scyliorhinidae; genus Scyliorhinus; species Scyliorhinus torazame. Next base: position 397,291,398 of record NC_092708.1, on the reverse strand, counting down.
CAGTGTAGAGGGAGCTTTACACTGTATCTAACCCCGTGCTGTACCTGTCCTGGGAGTGTTTGATGAGGACAGTGTAGAGGGAGATTTACTCTGTATCAAACCCTGTGCTGTACCTGTCCTGGGAGAGTTTGATCGGGACAGTGTAGAGGGAGCTTTACTCTGTATCTAACCCTGTGATGTACCTGTATTGGGAGTGTTTGATGGGACAGCGAACAGGGAGCTTTACTCTGTATGGAACCATGTGCTGTACCTGTCCCGGGAGTGTTTGGTGGGACAGTGTAGAGGGAGTTTTATTCTGTATCTAACCCCGTGCTGTACCTGTCCTGGGAGTGTTTGATGGGGACAGTGTAGAGGGAGTTTTACTCTGTATCTAACCTGGTGCTGTACCAGCCCTGGGAGTGTTTGGTGGGACAGTGAAGAGGGAGTTTTACTCTGTATCGAACCCTGTGCTGTACCCCTCCTGGGAGTGTTTGATGGGGACTGTGTAAAGGGAGCTTTTCTCTGTATCTAACCCCGTGCTGTACCTGTCCTGGGAGTGTTTCATGGTACAGTGTGGAAGGAGTTTTACTCTGCATCTAACCCCGTGCTGTACCTATCCTGGGAGTGTTTGATGGGATAGTATAGAGGGAGTTTTACTCTATATCTAACGCCGTGCTGTACCTGTCCTGGGAGTGTTTGATGGTACAGTGTAGAGGGACCTTTACTCTGCATCTAACCCCGTGCTGTCCCTGTCCTCGGAGTATTTGATGGGGATAGTTTCGAGGGAGTTTTACTCCCTATGTAACCCCGTGCTGTACCTGTCCTGGGAGTGTTTGATGGTACAGTATAGAGGGACCTTTACTCTGCATCTAAACCCGTGCTGTACCTATCCTGGGAGTGTTTGATGGTACAGTGTAGAGGGAGCTTTACTCTGCATCTAACCCCGTGCTGTCCCTGTCCTCGGAGTATTTGATGGGGATAGTTTCGAGGGAGTTTTACTCCCTATCTAACCCCGTGCTGTACCTGTCCTGGGAGTATTTGATGGGGATAGTGTAGAGGGAGCTTTACTCTGTATCTAAACCCGTGCTGTACCTATCCTGGGAGTGTTTGATGGGGACAGTGTAGAGGGAGCTTCACTCTGTATCTAACCCCGTGCTGTACCTGTCCTGGGAGCGTTTGATGGGGACAGTGTAGAGGTAGCTTTACTCTGTATCTAACCCCGTGCTGTACCTGTCCTGGGAGTGTTTGATGGGGACAGTGTAGAGGGAGCTTTACTCTGTATCTAACCCCGTGCTGTACCTGTCCTGGGAGTGTTTGATGAGGACAGTGTAGAGGGAGCTTTACTCTGTATCTAACCCCGTGCTGTACCTGTCCTGGGAGTTTTTGATGGGTACAGTGTGCAGGGAGCTTTACTCTGTATCTAACCCCGTGCTGTACCTGTTCTGGGAGCGTTTGATGGGGACAGTGTAGAGGGAGCTTTTCTCTGTATCTAACCTCATGCAGTACCTGTCCTGGGAGTGTTTGGTGGGACAGTGTAGAGGGAGCTTTACTGTATATCTAAATCCGTGTTGCACCTGGCCTGGGTGTGTTTGATTCGGTGAGTGTAGAAAGAGCTTTACTCTGTATCTAACCCCGTGCTGTACCTGTCCTGGGAGTGTTTGATGAGGACAGTGTCGAGAGAGCTTTACTCTGTATCTAAACCTGTGATGTACCTGTCCGGGGAGTATTTGATGGGACAGTGTAGAGGGAGTTTTACTCTGTATCTCACCCTGTGCTGTACCTGTCCTGGGAGAGTTTGATGGGGACAGTGTAGAGGGAGCTTTACTATGTTTCTAAACCTGTGCTGTACCTGTCCTGGGGGTGTTTGTTGGGACATTGTAGAGCAAGTTTTACTCTGTATCTAACCCCGTGCTGCACCTGTCCTGGGAGTGTTTGATGGGGACAGTGTAGAGGGAGCTTTACTCTGTATCTAACCCTGTGCTGTACCTGTACTAGGAGTGTTTGATGGGGACAGTGTAGAGGGAGCTTTACTCTGTATCTAACCCTGTGCTGTACCTGTCCTGGGAGTGTTTGATGGGGACAGTGTAGAGGGAGCTTTACTCTGTACCTAACCCCGTGCTGTCCCTGTCCTGGGAGTGTTTGATGGGGACAGTGTAGAGGGAGCTTTACTGTATATCTAAATCCGTGTTGTACCTGGCCTGGGTGTGTTTGATTCGGTGAGTGTAGAAAGAGCTTTACTCTGTATCTAACCCCGTGCTGTACCTGTCCTGGGAGTGTTTGATGAGGACAGTGTCGAGAGAACTTTACTCTGTATCTAAACCTGTGATGTACCTGTCCGGGGAGTATTTGATGGGACAGTGTAGAGGGAGCTTTACTCTGTATGTAACCATGTGCTGTACCTGTCCCGGGAGTGTTTGATGGGACAGCGAACAGGGAGCTTTACTCTGTATTTAACCATGTGCTGTACCTGTCCTGCGAGTGAGGGGGCAGTCTAGAGGGAGTTTACTCTGAGTCTAACCACGTGCTGTACCTGTCCTGGGAGAGTTTGATGGGGATAGTGTAGAGGGAGCTTTAATCTGCATCTAACCCCGTACTGTACCTGTCCTGGGAGTGTTTAATGGGGACAGTGTAGAGGGAGTTTTATTCTGTATCTAACCCCGTGCTGTACCTGTCCTGGGAGTGTTTGATGGGGACAGTGTAGAGGGAGCTTTACTCTGTATCTAACCCCGTGCTGTACCTGTCCTGGGAGTGTTTGATAGGGACAGTGTAGAGGGAGCTTTACACTGTATCTAACCCCGTGCTGTACCTGTCCTGTGAGTGTTTGATGAGGACAGTGTAGAGGGAGTTTTACTCTGTATCAAACCCTGTGCTGTACCTGTCCTGGGAGAGTTTGATCGGAACAGTGTAGAGGGAGCTTTACTCTGTATGTAACCATGTGCTGTACCTGTCCCGGGAGTGTTTGGTGGGACAGTGTAGAGGGAGTTTTATTCTGTATCTAACCCCGTGCTGTACCTGTCCTGGGAGTGTTTGATGGGGACAGTGTAGAGGGAGTTTTACTCTGTATCTAACCTGGTGCTGTACCAGCCCTGGGAGTGTTTGGTGGGACAGTGAAGAGGGAGTTTTACTCTGTACCTAACCCCGTACTGTACCTGTCCTGGGTGTGTTTGATGGGGACAGTGTAAAGGGAGCTTTTCTCTGTATCTAACCCCGTGCTGTACCTGTCCTGGGAGTGTTTCATGGTACAGTGTGGAAGGAGTTTTACTCTGCATCTAACCCCGTGCTGTACCTATCCTGGGAGTGTTTGATGGGATGGTATAGAGGGAGCTTTACTCTGCATCTAACCCCGTGCTGTCCCTGTCCTGGGAGTATTTGATGGTACAGTATAGAGGGAGCTTTACTCTGCATCTAACCCCATGCTGTACCTGTCCTGGGAGTATTTGATGGGGATAGTTTAGAGGAGGTTTTACTCTGTATCGAACCCCGTGCTGTACCTTCCTGGGAGTGTTTGATGGTACAGTGTAGAGGGAGTTTTACCCCGTATCTAACCCCGTGCTGTACCTGTCCTGGGAGTGTTTGATGGTACAGTATAGAGGGACCTTTACTCTGCATCTAAACCCGTGCTGTACCTATCCTGGGAGTGTTTGATGGTACAGTGTAGAGGGAGCTTTACTCTGCATCTAACCCCGTGCTGTCCCTGTCCTCGGAGTATTTGATGGGGATAGTTTCGAGGGAGTTTTACTCCCTATCTAACCCCGTGCTGTACCTGTCCTGGGAGTATTTGATGGGGATAGTGTAGAGGGAGCTTTACTCTGTATCTAAACCCGTGCTGTACCTATCCTGGGAGTGTTTGATGGGGACAGTGTAGAGGGAGCTTCACTCTGTATCTAACCCCGTGCTGTACCTGTCCTGGGAGCGTTTGATGGGGACAGTGTAGAGGTAGCTTTACTCTGTATCTAACCCCGTGCTGTACCTGTCCTGGGAGTGTTTGATGGGGACAGTGTAGAGGGAGCTTTACTCTGTATCTAACCCCGTGCTGTACCTGTCCTGGGAGTGTTTGATGAGGACAGTGTAGAGGGAGCTTTACTCTGTATCTAACCCCGTGCTGTACCTGTCCTGGGAGTTTTTGATGGGTACAGTGTGCAGGGAGCTTTACTCTGTATCTAACCCCGTGCTGTACCTGTTCTGGGAGCGTTTGATGGGGACAGTGTAGAGGGAGCTTTTCTCTGTATCTAACCTCATGCAGTACCTGTCCTGGGAGTGTTTGGTGGGACAGTGTAGAGGTAGCTTTACTGTATATCTAAATCCGTGTTGCACCTGGCCTGGGTGTGTTTGATTCGGTGAGTGTAGAAAGAGCTTTACTCTGTATCTAACCCCGTGCTGTACCTGTCCTGGGAGTGTTTGATGAGGACAGTGTCGAGAGAGCTTTACTCTGTATCTAAACCTGTGATGTACCTGTCCGGGGAGTATTTGATGGGACAGTGTAGAGGGAGTTTTACTCTGTATCTCACCCTGTGCTGTACCTGTCCTGGGAGAGTTTGATGGGGACAGTGTAGAGGGAGCTTTACTATGTTTCTAAACCTGTGCTGTACCTGTCCTGGGGGTGTTTGTTGGGACATTGTAGAGCAAGTTTTACTCTGTATCTAACCCCGTGCTGCACCTGTCCTGGGAGTGTTTGATGGGGACAGTGTAGAGGGAGCTTTACTCTGTATCTAACCCTGTGCTGTACCTGTACTGGGAGTGTTTGATGGGGACAGTGTAGAGGGAGCTTTACTCTGTATCTAACCCTGTGCTGTACCTGTCCTGGGAGTGTTTGATGGGGACAGTGTAGAGGGAGCTTTACTCTGTACCTAACCCCGTGCTGTCCCTGTCCTGGGAGTGTTTGATGGGGACAGTGTAGAGGGAGCTTTACTGTATATCTAAATCCGTGTTGTACCTGGCCTGGGTGTGTTTGATTCGGTGAGTGTAGAAAGAGCTTTACTCTGTATCTAACCCCGTGCTGTACCTGTCCTGGGAGTGTTTGATGAGGACAGTGTCGAGAGAACTTTACTCTGTATCTAAACCTGTGATGTACCTGTCCGGGGAGTATTTGATGGGACAGTGTAGAGGGAGCTTTACTCTGTATGTAACCATGTGCTGTACCTGTCCCGGGAGTGTTTGATGGGACAGCGAACAGGGAGCTTTACTCTGTATTTAACCACGTGCTGTACCTGTCCTGGGAGAGTTTGATGGGGATAGTGTAGAGGGAGCTTTAATCTGCATCTAACCCCGTACTGTACCTGTCCTGGGAGTGTTTAATGGGGACAGTGTAGAGGGAGTTTTATTCTGTATCTAACCCCGTGCTGTACCTGTCCTGGGAGTGTTTGATGGGGACAGTGTAGAGGGAGCTTTACTCTGTATCTAACCCCGTGCTGTACCTGTCCTGGGAGTGTTTGATAGGGACAGTGTAGAGGGAGCTTTACACTGTATCTAACCCCGTGCTGTACCTGTCCTGTGAGTGTTTGATGAGGACAGTGTAGAGGGAGTTTTACTCTGTATCAAACCCTGTGCTGTACCTGTCCTGGGAGAGTTTGATCGGAACAGTGTAGAGGGAGCTTTACTCTGTATGTAACCATGTGCTGTACCTGTCCCGGGAGTGTTTGGTGGGACAGTGTAGAGGGAGTTTTATTCTGTATCTAACCCCGTGCTGTACCTGTCCTGGGAGTGTTTGATGGGGACAGTGTAGAGGGAGTTTTACTCTGTATCTAACCTGGTGCTGTACCAGCCCTGGGAGTGTTTGGTGGGACAGTGAAGAGGGAGTTTTACTCTGTACCTAACCCCGTACTGTACCTGTCCTGGGTGTGTTTGATGGGGACAGTGTAAAGGGAGCTTTTCTCTGTATCTAACCCCGTGCTGTACCTGTCCTGGGAGTGTTTCATGGTACAGTGTGGAAGGAGTTTTACTCTGCATCTAACCCCGTGCTGTACCTATCCTGGGAGTGTTTGATGGGATGGTATAGAGGGAGCTTTACTCTGCATCTAACCCCGTGCTGTCCCTGTCCTGGGAGTATTTGATGGTACAGTATAGAGGGAGCTTTACTCTGCATCTAACCCCATGCTGTACCTGTCCTGGGAGTATTTGATGGGGATAGTTTAGAGGAGGTTTTACTCTGTATCGAACCCCGTGCTGTACCTTCCTGGGAGTGTTTGATGGTACAGTGTAGAGGGAGTTTTACCCCGTATCTAACCCCGTGCTGTACCTGTCCTGGGAGTGTTTGATGGTACAGTATAGAGGGAGCTTTACTCTGCATCTAACCCCATGCTGTACCTGTCCTGGGAGTATTTGATGGGGATAGTTTAGAGGAAGTTTTACTCTGTATCTAAACCCGTGCTGTACCTGTCCTGGGAGTGTTTGGTGGGACAGTGTAGAGGGAGGATTACTCTGTATCAAACCCTGTGCTGTACCTGTCCTGGTAGAGTTTGATGGGGACAGTGTAGAGGGAGTTTTACTCTGTATCTAACCCCGTGATTTACCTGTATTGAGAGTGTTTGATGGGACATCGAACAGGGAGCTTTTCTCTGTATCTAACCATGTGCTGTACCTGTCCTGCGAGTGAGCGGACAGTCCAGAGGGAGTTTACTCTGTATCCAAACCTGTGATTTACCTGTCCTGGGAGTGTTTGATTGGGATAGTGTAGAGGGAGCTTTAATCTGTATCTAATCCCGTGCTGTACCTGTCCTGGGAGTGTTTGATGGGGACAGTGTAGAGGGAGCTTTACTCTGAATCTAACCCCGTGCTGTAGCTGTCCTGGGAGTGTTTGCTGGGGACAGTGTAGAGGGAGCTTTACTCAGTATCGAACCCCGTGCTGTACCTGTCCTGGGAGTGTTTGATGGGGACAGTGTAGAGGGAGCTTTACTCTGTATCTAACCCCGTGCTGTACCTGTCCTGGGAGTGTTTGATGGGGACAGTGTAGAGGGAGCTTTACTCTGTATCTTACCCTGTGCTGTACCTGTCCTGGGAGTGTTTGGTGGGACAGTGAAGAGGGAGTTTTACTCTGTATCGAACCCTGTGCTGTACCTGTCATGGGAGTGTTTGATGGGGACAGTGTAAAGGGAGCTTTTCTCTGTATCTAACCCCATGCTGTACCTGTCCTGGGAGTGTTTGATGGTACAGTGTGGAAGGAGTTTTACTCTGCATCAAACCCCGTGCTGTACCTATCCTGGGAGTGTTTGATGGTACAGTGTAGAGGGAGCTTTACTCTGCATCTTACCCCGTGCTGTCCCTGTCCTGGCAGTATTTGATGGGGATAGTTTTGAGGGAGTTTTACTCCGTATCTAACCCCGTGCTGTACCTGTCCTGGGAGTGTTTGATGGTACAGTATAGAGGGAGCTTTTCTCTGCATCTAACCCCGTGCTGTACCTCTCCTGGGAGTATTTGATGGGGATAGTTTAGAGGAAGTTTTACTCTGTATCTAACCCGGTGCTGTACCTGTCGTGGGAGTGTTTGGTGGGGACAGTGTAGAGGGAGCTTTACTCTGTATCTAAACCCGTGCTGTACCTGTCCTGGGAGTGTTTGATGGGGACAGTGTAGAGGGAGCTTCACTCTGTATCTAACCCCGTGCTGTATCTGTCCTGGGAGCGTTTGATGGGGACAGTGTAGAGGTAGCTTTACTCTGTATCTAACCCCGTGCTGTACCTGTCCTGGGAGTGTTTGATGGGGACAGTGTAGAGGGAGCTTTACTCTGTATCTAACCCTGTGCTGTACCTGTCCTGGGAGTGTTTGATGAGGACAGTGTAGAGGGAGCTTTACTCTGTATCTAACCCCGTGCTGTACCTGTCCTGGGAGTGTTTGATGGGGACAGTGTAAAGGGAGCTTTTCTCTGTATCTAACCCCATGCTGTACCTGTCCTGGGAGTGTTTGATGTTACAGTGTGGAAGGAGTTTTACTCTGCATCTAACCCCGTGCTGTACCTTCCTGGGAGTGTTTGATGGTACAGTGTAGAGGGAGCTTTACTCTGCATCTAAACCCGTGCTGTCCCTGTCCTGGGAGTATTTGATGGGGATAGTTTTGAGGGAGCTTTACTCTGCATCTAACCCCATGCTGTACCTGTCCTGGGAGTGTTTGATGGGGACAGCGTAGAGGGAGCTTTACTCTGTATCTAACCCCGTGCTGTACCTGTCCTGGGAGTGTTTGATGGGGACAGTGTAGAGGGAGCTTTACTCTGTATCTAACCCCGTGCTGTACCTGTCCTGATAGAGTTTGATGGGGACAGTGTAGAGGGAGTTTTACTCTGTATCTAACCCCGTGATTTACCTGTATTGGGAGTGTTTGATGGGACATCGAACAGGGAGCTTTTCTCTGTATCTAACCATGTGCTGTACCTGTCCTGCGAGTGAGGGGACAGTCTAGAGGGAGTTTACTCTGTATCCAAACCTGTGATTTACCTGCCCTGGAAGTGGTTGATTGGGATAGTGTAGAGAGAGCTTTACTCTGAATCTAACCCCGTGTTGTACCTGTCCTGGGAGTGTTTGATGGGGACAGTGTCGAGGGAGCTTTACTTTGAATCTAACCCCGTGCTGTACCTGTCCTGGGAGTGTTTGATGGGGACAGTGTCGAGGGAGCTTTACTCTGTATCTAACTCCGTGCTGTACCTGTCCTGGCAGTGTTTGATGAGGACAGTGTAGAGGGGTGTTTACTCTGTATCTAACCCCGTGCTGTACCTGTCCTGGGAGTGTTTGATGGGGATAGTATGGAGCGAGTTTTACTCTGTATGTAACCCCGTGCTGTACCTGTCCTGGGAGTGTTTGATGGGGACAGTGTAGAGGGAGCTTTACTCTGTATCTAACCCCGTGCTGTACCTGTCCTGGGAGTGTTTGAAGAGGACAGTGTCGAGGGAGTTTTACTCTGTATCTAACCCCGTGCTGTACCTGTCCTGGGAGTGTTTGATGGGGACAGTGTAGAGGGAGGTTTACTCTGTATCTAACCCGTGCTGTGCCTGTCCTAAAAATGTTTGATGGGGATAGTATAGAGGGAGTTTTACTCTGTATGTAACCCCGTGCTGTACCTGTCCTGGGAGTGTTTGATGGGGACAGTGTAGAGGGAGCTTTACTCTGTATCTAAAGCTGTGATGTACCTGTCCGGGTAGTGTTTGATGGGGACAGTGTAGAGGGAGTTTCACTCTGTATCCAGCCCCGTGATGTACCTGTATGGGGAGTGTTTGATGGGACATCGAACAGGGAGCTTTTCTCTGTATCTAACCATGTGCAGTACCTGTCCTGCGAGTGAGGGGACAGTCTAGAGGGAGTTTACTCTGTATCTAAACCTGTGATGTACCTGTCCTGGGAGTGTTTGATTGGGATAGTGTAGAGGGAGCTTTAATCTGTATCTAATCCCGTGCTGTACCTGTCCTGGGAGTGTTTGATGGGGACAGTGTAGAGTGAGCTTTACTCAGTATCTAACCCCGTGCTGTACCTGTCCTGGGAGTGTTTGATGGGGACAGTGTAGAGGGGGGTTTACTCTGTATCTAACCCCGTGCTGTACCTGTCCTGGGAGTGTTTGATGGGGATCGTATCGAGGGAGTTTTACTCTGTATGTAACCCCGTGCTGTACCTGTCCTGGGAGTGTTTGATTGGGACAGTGTAGAGGGAGTTTTACTCTGTATGTAACCCCGTGCTGTACCTGTCCTGGGAGTGTTTGATGGGGACAGTGTAGAGGGAGGTTTACTCTGTATCTAACCCCGTGCTGTACCTGTCCTGGGAGTGTTTGATGGGGATAGTATGGAGCGAGTTTTACTCTGTATGTAACCCCGTGCTGTACCTGTCCTGGGACTGTTTGATGGGGACAGTGTAGAGGGACCTTCACTCTGTATCTAACCCCGTGCTGTACCGGTCCTGGGAGTGTTTGAAGAGGACAGTGTCGAGGGAGTTTTACTCTGTATCTTACCCCGTGCTGTACCTGTCCTTGGAGTGTTTGATGGGTACAGTGTAGAGGGAGCTTTACTCTGTATCTAACCCTGTGCTGTATCTGCCCTGGGAGTGTTTGATGGGGACACTGTAGAGGGAACTTTACTCTGTATCTCATCCTGTGCTGTAACTGTCCTGGGAGTGTTTGATGGGGCCAGTGTAGAGGGAGTTTTACTCTGTATGTAACCCCGTGCTGTACCTGTCCTGGGAGTGTTTGATGGGGACAGTGTAGAGGGAGGTTTACTCTGTATCTAACCCCGTGCTGTACCTGTCCTGGGAGTGTTTGATGCGGATAGTAGAGAGGGAGTTTTACTCTGTATGTAACCCCGTGCTGTACCTGTCCTGGGAGTGTTTGATGGGGACAGTGTAGAGGGAACTTTACTCTGTATCTAACCCCGTGCTGTACTTGTCCTGGGAGTGTTTGATGGGACAGTGTCGAGGGAGCTTTACTCTGTATCTAACCATGTGCTGTACCTGTCCTGCGAGTGAGAGGGCAGTCTTGAGGGAGTTTACGCTGTATCTAATCCGTTGCTGTACCTGTCCTTGGAGTGTTTGAAGGGGAGAGTGTAGAGGGAGCTTTACTCTGTATCTAACCCCGTGCTGTACCTGTCCTGGGAGTGTTTGATGGGGACAGTGTAGAGGGGGCTTTACTCTGTATCTAACCCCGTGCTGTACCTGTCCTGGGAGTGTTTGGTGTGACAGTGTCGAGAGAGCTTTACTCTGTATCGAACCCTGTGCTGTACCTGTCCTGGGAGTGTTTGATGGGGACAGTGTAAAGGGAGCTTTTCTCTGTATCTAACCCCGTGCTGTACCTGTCCTGGGAGTGTTTCATGGTACAGTGTGGAAGGAGTTTTACTCTGCATCTAACCCCGTGCTGTACCTATCCTGGGAGTGTTTGATGGGATAGTATAGAGGGAGTTTTACTCTATATCTAACGCCGTGCTGTACATGTCCTGGGAGTGTTTGATGGTACAGTGTAGAGGGAGCTTTACTCTGCATCTAAACCCGTGCTGTCCCTGTCCTGGGAGTATTTGATGGGGATAGTTTCGAGGGAGTTTTACTCCATATCTAACCCCGTGCTGTACCTGTCCTGGGAGTGTTTGATGGTACAGTATAGAGGGAGCTTTACTCTGCATCTAACCCCGTGCTGTACCTGTCCTGGGAGTATTTGATGGGGACAGTGTAGAGGGAGCTTCACTCTGTATCTAACCCCGTGCTGTACCTGTCCTGGGAGCGTTTGATGGGGACAGTGTAGAGGTAGCTTTACTCTGTATCTATCCCCGTGCTGTACCTGTCCTGGGAGTGTTTGATGGGGACAGTGTAGAGGAACTTTACTCTGTATCTAACCCCGTGCTGTACCTGTCCTGGGAGTGTTTGATGAGGACAGTGTAGAGGGAGCTTTACTCTGTATCTAACCCCGTGCTGTACCTGTCCTGGGAGTGTTTGATGGGGATAGTTTCGAGGGAGCTTTACTCTGCATCTAACCCCATGCTGTACCTGTCCTGGGAGTGTTTGATGGGGACAGCGTAGAGGGAGCTTTACTCTGTATCTAACCCCGTGCTGTACCTGTCCTGGGAGTGTTTGATGGGGACAGTGTAGAGGGAGCTTTACTCTGTATCTAACCCCGTGCTGTACCTGTCCTGGTAGAGTTTGATGGGGACAGTGTAGAGGGAGTTTTACTCTGTATCTAACCCCGTGATTTACCTGTATTGGGAGTGTTTGATGGGACATCGAACAGGGAGCTTTTCTCTGTATCTAACCATGTGCTGTACCTGTCCTGCGAGTGAGGGGACAGTCTAGAGGGAGTTTACTCTGTATCCAAACCTGTGATTTACCTGCCCTGGAAGTGGTTGATTGGGACAGTGTAGAGGGAGCTTTACTCTGAATCTAACCCCGTGTTGTACCTGTCCTGGGAGTGTTTGATGGGGACAGTGTAGAGGGAGCTTCACTCTGTATCTAACCCCGTGCTGTATCTGTCCTGGGAGCGTTTGATGGGGACAGTGTCGAGGGAGCTTTACTTTGAATCTAACCCCGTGCTGTACCTGTCCTGGGAGTGTTTGATGGGGACAGTGTCGAGGGAGCTTTACTCTGTATCTAACTCCGTGCTGTACCTGTCCTGGCAGTGTTTGATGAGGACAGTGTAGAGGGGTGTTTACTCTGTATCTAACCCCGTGCTGTACCTGTCCTGGGAGTGTTTGATGGGGATAGTATGGAGCGAGTTTTACTCTGTATGTAACCCCGTGCTGTACCTGTCCTGGGAGTGTTTGATGGGGACAGTGTAGAGGGAGCTTTACTCTGTATCTAACCCCGTGCTGTACCTGTCCTGGGAGTGTTTGAAGAGGACAGTGTCGAGGGAGTTTTACTCTGTATCTAACCCCGTGCTGTACCTGTCCTGGGAGTGTTTGATGGGGACAGTGTAGAGGGAGGTTTACTCTGTATCTAACCCGTGCTGTGCCTGTCCTAAAAGTGTTTGATGGGGATAGTATAGAGGGAGTTTTACTCTGTATGTAACCCCGTGCTGTACCTGTCCTGGGAGTGTTTGATGGGGACAGTGTAGAGGGAGCTTTACTCTGTATCTAAAGCTGTGATGTACCTGTCCGGGTAGTGTTTGATGGGGACAGTGTAGAGGGAGTTTCACTCTGTATCCAGCCCCGTGATGTACCTGTATGGGGAGTGTTTGATGGGACATCGAACAGGGAGCTTTTCTCTGTATCTAACCATGTGCTGTACCTGTCCTGCGAGTGAGGGGACAGTCTAGAGGGAGTTTACTCTGTATCTAAACCTGTGATGTACCTGTCCTGGGAGTGTTTGATTGGGATAGTGTAGAGGGAGCTTTAATCTGTATCTAATCCCGTGCTGTACCTGTCCTGGGAGTGTTTGATGGGGACAGTGTAGAGTGAGCTTTACTCAGTATCTAACCCCGTGCTGTACCTGTCCTGGGAGTGTTTGATGGGGACAGTGTAGAGGGGGGTTTACTCTGTATCTAACCCCGTGCTGTACCTGTCCTGGGAGTGTTTGATGGGGATCGTATCGAGGGAGTTTTACTCTGTATGTAACCCCGTGCAGTACCTGTCCTGGGAGTGTTTGATTGGGACAGTGTAGAGGGAGTTTTACTCTGTATGTAACCCCGTGCTGTACCTGTCCTGGGAGTGTTTGATGGGGACAGTGTAGAGGGAGGTTTACTCTGTATCTAACCCCGTGCTGTACCTGTCCTGGGAGTGTTTGATGGGGATAGTATGGAGCGAGTTTTACTCTGTATGTAACCCCGTGCTGTACCTGTCCTGGGAGTGTTTGATGGGAACAGTGTAGAGGGACCTTCACTCTGTATCTAACCCCGTGCTGTACCTGTCCTGGGAGTGTTTGAAGAGGACAGTGTCGAGGGAGTTTTACTCTGTATCTTACCCCGTGCTGTACCTGTCCTTGGAGTGTTTGATGGGTACAGTGTAGAGGGAGCTTTACTCTGTATCTAACCCTGTGCTGTATCTGCCCTGGGAGTGTTTGATGGGGACAGTGTAGAGGGAACTTTACTCTGTATCTCATCCTGTGCTGTAACTGTCCTGGGAGTGTTTGATGGGGCCAGTGTAGAGGGAGTTTTACTCTGTATGTAACCCCGTGCTGTACCTGTCCTGGGAGTGTTTGATGGGGACAGTGTAGAGGGAGGTTTACTCTGTATCTAACCCCGTGCTGTACCTGTCCTGGGAGTGTTTGATGCGGATAGTAGAGAGGGAGTTTTACTCTGTATGTAACCCCGTGCTGTACCTGTCCTATGAGTGTTTGATGGGGACAGTGTAGAGGGAACTTTACTCTGTATCTAACCCCGTGCTGTACTTGTCCTGGGAGTGTTTGATGGGACAGTGTCGAGGGAGCTTTACTCTGTATCTAAAGCTGTGATGTACCTGTCCGGGTAGTGTTTGATGGGACTCTGTACCAAACCCTGTGCTGTACCTGTCCTGGTAGCGTTTGATGGGGACAGTGTCAAGGGAGTTTCACTCTGTATCTAACCCCGTGAAGTACCTGTATGGAGAGTGTTTGATGGGACATCGAACAGGGAGCTTTTCTCTGTATCTAACCATGTGCTGTACCTGTCCTGCGAGTGAGGGGACAGTCTAGAGGGAGTTTACTCTGTATCTAAACCTGTGATGTACCTGTCCTGGGAGTGTTTGATTGGGATAGTGTAGAGGGAGCTTTAATCTGTATCTAATCCCGAGCAGTACCTGTCCTGCGAGTGTTTGATGGGGTTAGTATAGAGGGAGTTTTACACTGTATCTAACCCCGTGCTGTACCTGTCCTGGGAGTGTTTGATGGGGACAGTGTAGAGTGAGGTTTACTCTGTATCTAACCCCGTGCTGTACCTGTCCTGGGAGTGTTTGATGGGGATAGTATAGAGGGAGTTTTACTCTGTATGTAACCCCGTGCTGCACCTGTCCTGGGAGTGTTTGATGGGGACAGTGTAGAGGGAACTTTACTCTGTATCTAACCCCGTGCTGTACTTGTCCTGGGAGTGTTTGATGGGACAGTGTAGAGGGAGCTTTACTCTGTATCTAACCATGTGCTGTACCTGTCCTGCGAGTGAGGGGGCGGTCTAGAGGGAGTTTACTCTGTATCTAATCCGTTGCTGTACCTGTCCTTGGAGTGTTTGAAGGGGAGAGTGTAGAGGGAGCTTTACTCTGTATCTAACCCCATGCTGTACCTCTCCTGGGAGTATTTGATGGGGATAGTTTAGAGGCAGTTTTACTCTGTATCTAACCAAGTGCTGTACCTGTCGTGGGAGTGTTTGGTGGGGACAGTGTAGAGGGAGCTTTACTCTGTATCTAAACCCGTGCTGTACCTGTCCTGGGAGTGTTTGTTGGGGACAGTGTCGAGGGAGATTTATTCTGTTTCTAAACCTGTGCTGTACCTGTCCTGGGGGTGTTTGATGGGTACAGTGTGCAGGGAGCTTTACTCTGTATCTAACCCCGTGCTGTACCTGTTCTGGGAGTGTTTGATGGGGACAGTGTAGAGAGATCTTTTCTCTGTATCTAACCTCATGCTGTACCTGTCCTGGGAGTGTTTGATGGGACAGTGTAGAGGGAGCTTTACTCTGTATCTAACCATGTGCTGTACCTGTCCGGCGAGTGAGGGGGCAGTCTAGAGGGAGTTTAATCTGTATCTAATCCGTTGCTGTACCTGTCCTTGGGGTGTTTGATGGGGAGAGTGTCGAGGGAGCTTTACTTTGTATCTAGCTCCGTGCTGTAGCTGTCCTGGGAGTGTTTGCTGGGGATAGTGTAGAGGGAGCTTTACTCTGTATCTAAACCTGTGCTGTATCTGTCCTGGGAGTGTTTGATGGGGACAGTGTAGAGGGAGCTTTACTCCGTATCTAACCCCGTGCTGTACCTGTCCTGGGAGTGTTTGTTGGTACAGTATAGAGGGAGTTTTACTCTGCATCTAACCCCATGCTGTACCTCTCCTGGGAGTATTTGATGGGGATAGTTTAGAGGAAGTTTTACTCTGTATCTATCCCTGTGCTGTACCTGTCCTGGGAGTGTTTGGTGGGACAGTGTGGAAGGAGTTTTACTCTGCATCTAACCCCGTGCTGTACCTATCCTGGGAGTGTTTGATGGGATGGTATAGAGGGAGTTTTACTCTATATCTAACGCCGTGCTGTACCTTCCTGGGAGTGTTTGATGGTACAGTGTAGAGGGAGCTTTACTCTGCATCTAACCCCGTGCTGTCCCTGTCCTGGGAGTATTTGATGGGGATAGTTTAGAGGAAGTTTTACTCTGTATCTAACCCCGTGCTGTACCTGTCGTGGGAGTGTTTGATGGGGACAGTGTAGAGGTAGCTTTCCTCTGTATCTAACCTCGTGCTGTACCTGTCCTGGGAGTGTTTGATGGGGACAGTGTCGAGGGAGATTTATTCTGTTTCTAAACCTGTGCTCTACCTGTCCTGGGGGTGTTTGATGGGTACAGTGTGCATGAGCTTTACACTGTATCTAACCCCGTGCTGTACCTGTTCTGGGAGCGTTTGATGGGGATAGTTTAGAGGAAGTTTTACTCTGTATCTAACCCCGTGCTGTACCTGTCCTGGGAGTGTTTGATGGGGACAGTGTAGAGTGAGGTTTACTCTGTATCTAACCCCGTGCTGTACCTGTCCTGGTAGCGTTTGATGGGGACAGTGTCAAGGGAGTTTCACTCTGTATCTAACCCCGTGAAGTACCTGTATGGAGAGTGTTTGATGGGACATCGAACAGGGAGCTTTTCTCTGTATCTAACCATGTGCTGTACCTGTCCTGCGAGTGAGGGGACAGTCTAGAGGGAGTTTACTCTGTATCTAAACCTGTGATGTACCTGTCCTGGGAGTGTTTGATTGGGATAGTGTAGAGGGAGCTTTAATCTGTATCTAATCCCGAGCAGTACCTGTCCTGCGAGTGTTTGATGGGGTTAGTATAGAGGGAGTTTTACACTGTATCTAACCCCGTGCTGTACCTGTCCTGAGAGTGTTTGATGGGGACAGTGTAGAGTGAGGTTTACTCTGTATCTAACCCCGTGCTGTACCTGTCCTGGGAGTGTTTGATGGGGATAGTATAGAGGGAGTTTTACTCTGTATGTAACCCCGTGCTGCACCTGTCCTGGGAGTGTTTGATGGGGACAGTGTAGAGGGAACTTTACTCTGTATCTAACCCCGTGCTGTACTTGTCCTGGGAGTGTTTGATGGGACAGTGTAGAGGGAGCTTTACTCTGTATCTAACCATGTGCTGTACCTGTCCTGCGAGTGAGGGGGCGGTCTAGAGGGAGTTTACTCTGTATCTAATCCGTTGCTGTACCTGTCCTTGGAGTGTTTGAAGGGGAGAGTGTAGAGGGAGCTTTACTCTGTATCTAACCCCATGCTGTACCTCTCCTGGGAGTATTTGATGGGGATAGTTTAGAGGCAGTTTTACTCTGTATCTAACCAAGTGCTGTACCTGTCGTGGGAGTGTTTGGTGGGTACAGTGTAGAGGGAGCTTTACTCTGTATCTAAACCCGTGCTGTACCTGTCCTGGGAGTGTTTGTTGGGGACAGTGTCGAGGGAGATTTATTCTGTTTCTAAACCTGTGCTGTACCTGTCCTGGGGGTGTTTGATGGGTACAGTGTGCAGGGAGCTTTACTCTGTGTCTAACCCCGTGCTGTACCTGTTCTGGGAGTGTTTGATGGGGACAGTGTAGAGAGATCTTTTCTCTGTATCTAACCTCATGCTGTACCTGTCCTGGGAGTGTTTGATGGGACAGTGTAGAGGGAGCTTTACTCTGTATCTAACCATGTGCTGTACCTGTCCGGCGAGTGAGGGGGCAGTCTAGAGGGAGTTTAATCTGTATCTAATCCGTTGCTGTACCTGTCCTTGGGGTGTTTGATGGGGAGAGTGTCGAGGGAGCTTTACTTTGTATCTAGCTCCGTGCTGTAGCTGTCCTGGGAGTGTTTGCTGGGGATAGTGTAGAGGGAGCTTTACTCTGTATCTAAACCTGTGCTGTATCTGTCCTGGGAGTGTTTGATGGGGACAGTGTAGAGGGAGCTTTACTCTGTATCTAACCCCGTGATTTACCTGTATTGGGAGTGTTTGATGGGACATCGAACAGGGAGCTTTTCTCTGTATCTAACCATGTGCTGTACCTGTCCTGCGAGTGAGGGGTCAGTCGAGAGGGAGTTTACTCTGTATCCAAACCTGTGATTTACCTGTCCTGGGAGTGTTTGATTGGGATAGTGTAGAGGGAGCTTTAATCTGTATCTAATCCCGTGCTGTACCTGTCCTGGGAGTGTTTGATGGGGACAGTGTAGAGGGAGCTTTACTCTGAATCTAACCCCGTGCTGTACCTGTCCTGGGAGTGTTTGATGGGGACAGTGGAGAGGGAGCTTTACTCTGTATCTAACTCCGTGCTGTACCTGTCCTGGGAGTGTTTGATGAGGACAGTGTAGAGGGGGGTTTACTCTGTATCTAACCCCGTGCTGTACCTGTCCTGGGAGTGTTTGATGGGGACAGTGTAGAGGGAGTTTTATTCTGTATCTAACCCCGTGCTGTACCTGTCCTGGGAGTGTTTGATGGGGACAGTGTAGAGGGAACTTTACTCTGTATCTAACCCCGTGCTGTACTTGTCCTGGGAGTGTTTGATGGGACAGTGCAGAGGGAGCTTTACTCTGTATCTAACCATGTGCTGTACCTGTCCTGCGAGTGAGGGGGCGGTCTAGAGGGAGTTTACTCTGTATCTAATCCGTTGCTGTACCTGTCCTTGGAGTGTTTGATGGGGATAGTTTAGAGGCAGTTTTACTCTGTATCTAACCCCGTGCTGTACCTGTCCTGGGAGTGTTTGATGGGGACAGTGTAGAGGGAGCTTTACTCTGTATCTTACCCCGTGCTATACCTGTTCTGGGAGTGTTTGATGGGGACAGTGTAGAGGGAGCTTTTCTCTGTATCTAACCTCATGCTGTACCTGTCCTGGGAGTGTTTGATGGGACAGTGTCGATGGAGCTTTACTCTGTATCTAACCATGTGCTGTACCTGTCCGGCGAGTGAGGGGGCAGTCTAGAGGGAGTTTAATCTGTATCTAATCCGTTGCTGTACCTGTCCTTGGGGTGTTTGATGGGGAGAGTGTCGAGGGAGCTTTACTTTGTATCTAGCCCCGTGCTGTAGCTGTCCTGGGAGTGTTTGCTGGGGATAGTGTAGAGGGAGCTTTACTCTGTATCTAACCCTGTGCTGTATCTGTCCTGGGAGTGTTTGATGGGGACAGTGTAGAGGGAGCTTTAATCTGTATCTAACCCCGTGCTGTACCTGTCCTGGGAGTGTTTGATGGGGATAGTATAGAGGGAGCTTTACTCTGTATCTAACCCCGTGCTGTACCTGTCCTGGGAGTGTTTGATTGGGACAGTGTAGAGGGAGTTTTACTCTGTATGTAACCCCGTGCTGTACCTGTCCTGGGAGTGTTTGATGGGGACAGTGTAGAGAGAGGTTTACTCTGTATCTAACCCCGTGCTGTACCTGTCCTGGGAGTGTTTGATGGGGATAGTATGGAGCGAGTTTTACTCTGTATCTAACCCCGTGCTGTACCTGTCCTGGGAGTGTTTGATTGGGACAGTGCAGAGGGAGCTTTACTCTGTATCTAACCCCGTGCTGTACCTGTCCTGGGAGTGTTTGATGGGGACAGTGTAGAGGGACCTTTACTCTGTATCTAACCCCGTGCTGTACCTGTCCTGGGAGTGTTTGAAGAGGACAGTGTCGAGGGAGTTTTACTCTGTATCTAACCCCGTGCTGTACCTGTCCTTGGAGTGTTTGATGGGTACAGTGTAGAGGGAGCTTTACTCTGTATCTAACCCTGTGCTGTATCTGCCCTGGGAGTGTTTGATGGGGACAGTGTAGAGGGAACTTTACTCTGTATGTAACCCCGTGCTGTACCTGTCCTGGGAGTGTTTGATGGGGACAGTGTAGAGGGAGGTTTACTCTGTATCTAACCCCGTGCTTTACCTGTCCTGGGAGTGTTTGATGGGGATAGTGTAGAGGGAGTTTTACTCTGTATGTAACCCCGTGCTGTACCTGTCCTGGGAGTGTTTGATGGGGACAGTGTAGAGGGAACTTTCCTCTGTATCTAACCCCGTGATGTACTTGTCCTGGGAGTGTTTGATAGGACAGTGTAAAGGGAGCTTTACTCTGTATCTAACCATGTGCTGTACCTGTCCTGCGAGTGAGGGGGCAGTCTAGAGGGAGTTTACTCTGTATCTAATCCGTTGCTGTACCTGTCCTGGGAGTGTTTGATGGGGACAGTGTCGAGGGAGATTTATTCTGTTTCTAAACCTGTGCTGTACCTGTCCTGGGGGTGTTTGATGGGTACAGTGTGCAGGGAGCTTTACTCTGTATCTAACCCCATGCTGTACCTGTTCTGGCAGTGTTTGATGGGGACAATGTAGAGGGAGCTTTTCTCTGTATCTAACCTCATGCAGTACCTGTCCTGGGAGTGTTTGATGGGGAGAGTGTCGAGGGAGCTTTACTTTGTATCTAGCCCCGTGCTGTAGCTGTCCTGGGAGTGTTTGATGGGGACAGTGTAGAGGGAGCTTTACTCTGCATCTTACCCTGTGCTGTACCTGTCCTGGGAGTGTTTGGTGGGACAGTGAAGAGGGAGTTTTACACTGGATTGAACCCTGCGCTGTGCCTGTCCTGGGAGTGTTTGATGGGGACAGTGTAAAGGGAGCTTTTCTCTGTATCTAACCCATGCTGTACCTGTCCTGGGAGTGTTTGATGGTACAGTGTGGAAGGAGTTTTACTCTGCATCTAACCCCGTGCTGTACCTATCCTGGGAGTGTTTGATGGGATGGTATAGAGGGAGTTTTACTCTATATCTCACGCCGTGCTGTACCTTCCTGGGAGTGTTTGATGGTACAGTGGAGAGGGAGCTTTACTCTGCATCTAACCCCGTGCTGTCCCTGTCCTGGGAATATTTGATGGGGATAGTTTCGAGGGAGTTTTACTCCATATCTAACCCCGCGCTGTACCTGTGCTGGGAGTGTTTGATGGCACAGTATAGAGGGAGCTTTACTCTGCATCTAACCCCATGCTGTACCTGTCCTGGGAGTGTTTGATGGGGATAGTTTAGAGGAAGTTTTACTCTGTATCTAACCCCGTGCTGTACCTGTCCTGGGAGTGTTTGGTGGGACAGTGTAGAGGGAGCTTTACTCTGTATCTCAACCTGTGATGTACCTGTCCGGGTAGTGTTTGATGGGACAGTGGAGAGGGAGGATTACTCTGTATCAAACCCTGTGCTGTACCTGTCCTGGTAGAGTTTGATGGGGACAGTGTAGAGGGAGTTTTACTCTGTATCTAACCCCGTGATTTACCTGTATTGGGAGTGTTTGATGGGACATCGAACAGGGAGCTTTTCTCTGTATATAACCATGTGCTGTACCTGTCCTGCGAGTGAGAGGACAGTCTAGAGGGAGTTTGCTCTGTATCTAAACCTGTGATTTGCCTGTCCTGGGAGTGTTTGATGGGGACAGTGTAGAGGGAGCTTTACTCTGTATCTATCCCCGTGCTGTACCTGTCCTGGGAGTGTTTGATGGGCCAGTGTAGAGGGGGCTTTACTCTGGATCTAACCCCGTGCTGCACCAGTCCTGCGAGTGTTTGATGGGGACAGTGTAGAGGGAGCTTTACTCTGTATCTAACTCCGTGCTGTACCTGTCCTGGGAGTGTTTGATGAGGACAGTGTAGAGGGGGGTTTACTCTGTATCTAACCCCGTGCTGTACCTGTCCTGGGAGTGTTTGATGGGTACAGTGTAGAGGGAGCTTTACTCTGTATCTAACCCCGTGATGTACCTGTCCTGCGAGTGAGGGGGCAGTCTAGAGGGAGTTTACTCTGTATCTAATCCGTTGCTGTACCTGTCCTTGGAGTGTTTGAAGGGGAGAGTGTAGAGGGAGCTTTACTCTGTATCTAACCCCGTGCTGTACCTGTCCTGGGAGTGTTTGATGGGGACAGTGTAGAGGGAGCATTGCTCTGTATCTAACCCCGTGCTGTACCTGTCCTGGGAGTGTTTGATGGGGAGAGTGTCGAGGGAGCTTTACTTTGTGTCTAGCCCCGTGCTGTAGCTGTCCTGGGAGTGTTTGGTGGGACAGTGAAGAGGGAGTTTTACTCTGTACCGAACCCTGTGCTGTACCTGTCCTGGGAGTGTTTGATGGGGACAGTGTAGAGGGAGCTTTACTCTGTATCTAACCACGTGCTGTACCTGTCCTGGGAGTGTTTGATGGGGACAGTGTAAAGGGAGCTTTTCTCTGTATCTAACCCCATGCTGTACCCGTCCTGGTAGTGTTTGATGGTACAGTGTGGAAGGAGTTTTCCTCTGCATCTAACCCCGTGCTGTCCCTGTCTTGGGAGTATTTGATGGGATGGAAGAGAGGGAGTTTTACTCTATATCTAACGCCATGCTGAACCTGTCCTGGGAGTGTTTGATGGTTCAGTGTAGAGGGAGCTTTACTCTGCATCTAACCCCGTGCTGTCCCTGTCTTGGGAGTATTTGATGGGGATAGTTTTGAGGGAGTTTTACTCCGTATCTAACCCCATGCTGTACCTGTCCTGGGAGTGTTTGATGGTACAGTATAGAGGGAGCTTTACTCTACATCTAACCCCATGCTGTACCTGTCCTGGGAGTGTTTGGTGGGGACAGTGTAGAGGTAGCTTTACTCTGTATCTATCCCCGTGCTGTACCTGTCCTGGGAGTGTTTGATGGGGCGAGTGTCGAGGGAGCTTTTCTTTGTATCTAGCCCCGTGCTGTAGCTGTCCTGGGAGTGTTTGCTGGGGATAGTGTAGAGGGAGCTTTACTCTGTATCGAACCCTGTGCTGTACCTGTCCTGGGAGTGTTTGATGGGGACAGTGTAGAGGGAGCTTTACTCTGTATCTTACCCCGTCCTGTACCCGTCCTGGGAGTGTTTGCTGGGGACAGTGAAGAGGGAGTTTTACTCTGTATCGACCCCTGTGCTGTACCTGTCCTGGGAGTGTTTGATGGGGACAGTGTAAAGGGAGCTTTTCTCTGTATCTAACCCCATGCTGTACCTGTCCTGGGAGTGTTTGATGGTACAGTGTTGAAGGCGTTTTACTCTGCATCTAACCCCGTGCTGTACCTATCCTGGGAGTGTTTGATGGGATGGTATAGAGGGAGTTTTACTCTATATCTAACGCCGTGCTGTACCTGTCCTGGGACTGTTTGATGGTACAGTGCAGAGGGAGCTTTACTCTGCATCTAACCCCGTGCTGTCCCTGTCCTGGGAGTATTTGATGGGGATAGTTTCGAGGGAGTTTTACTCCGGATCTAACCCCGTGCTGTACCTGTCCTGGGAGTGTTTGATGGTACAGTATAGAGGGAGCTTTACTCTGCATCTAACCCCATGCTGTACCTGTCCTGGGAGTATTTGATGGGGATAGTTTAGAGGAAGTTTTACTCTGTATTTAACCCCGTGCTGTACCCGTCCTGGGAGTGTTTGATGGGACAGTGTAGAGGGAGCTTTACTCTGTATCTAAACCTGTGATGTACCTGTCCGGGTAGTGTTTGATGGGACAGTGTAGAGGGAGGATTACTCTGTATTAAACCCTGTGCTGTACCTGTCCTGGTATAGTTTGATGGGGACAGTGTAGAGGGAGGATTACTCTGTATTAAATCCTGTGCTGTACCTGTCCTGGTATAGTTTGATGGGGACAGTGTAGAGGGAGTTTTACTCTGTATCTAACCCCGTGATTTACCTGTATTGGGAGTATTTGATGGGACATCGAACAGGGAGCTTTTCTCTGTATCTAACCATGTGCTGTACCTGTCCTGCGACTGAGGGGACAGTCTAGAGGGCGTTTACTCTGTATCTAAACTTGTGATTTACCTGTCCTGGGAGTGTTTGATTGGGATAGTGTAGAGGGAGCTTTAATCTGTATCTAATCCCGTGCTGTACCTGTCCTGGGAGTGTTTGATGGGGACAGTGTAGAGGGAGCTTTACTCTGGATCTAACCCCGTGCTGCACCAGTCCTGGGAGTGTTTGATGGGGACAGTGTAGAGGGAGCTTTACTCTGTATCTAACTCCGTGCTGTACCTGTCCTGGGAGCGTTTGATGAGGACAGTGCAGAGGGGGGTTTACTCTGTACCTAACCCCGTGCTGTACCTGTCCTGGGAGTGTTTGATGGGGATAGTATGGAGCGGGTTTTACTCTGTATGGAACCCCGTGCTGTACCTTTCCTGGGAGTGTTTGATGGGGACAGTGTAGAGGGAGCTTTACTCTGTATCTAACCCCGTGCTGTACCTGTCCTTGGAGTGTTTGATGGGTACAGTGTAGAGGGAGCTTTACTCTGTATCTAACCCTGTGCTGTATCTGCCCTGTAAGTGTTTGATGGGGACAGTGTAGAGGGAACTTTACTCTGTATCTAACCCTGTGCTGTTACTTTCCTGGGAGTGTTTGATGGGGCCAGTGTAGAGGGAGTTTTACTCTGTGTCTAACCCCGTGATGTACCTGTATTGGGAGAGTTTGATGGGACAGCGGACAGGGAGCTTTACTCTGTATCTAACCATGTGCTGTACCTGTCCTGCGAGTGAGGGGGCAGTCTAGAGTGAGTTTACTCTGTATCTAATCCGTTGCTGTACCTGTCCTTGGAGTGTTTGAAGGGGAGAGTGTAGAGGGAGCTTTACTCTGTATCTAACACCGTGCTGTACCTGCCCTGGGAGTGTTTGATGGGGAGAGTGTCGAAGGAGCTTTACTTTGTATCTAGCCCCGTGCTGTAGCTGTCCTGGGAGTGTTTGGTGGGACAGTGAAGAGGGAGTTTTACTCTGTATCGAACCCTGTGCTGTACCTGTCCTGGGAGCTATTGATGGGGACAGTGTAGAGGTAGCTTTAATCTGTATCTCACCCCGTGCTGTACCTGTCCTGGGAGTGTTTGATGAGGACAGTGTGGAGGGAGCTTTACTCTCTATCTAACCCCGTGCTGTACCTGTCCTGGGAGTGTTTGATGGGGACAGTGAAGAGGGAGCTTTTCTCTGTATCTAACCCCGTGCTGTAACTGTCCTGGGAGTGTTTGATGGGGACAGTGAAGAGGGAGCTTTTCTCTGTATCGAACCTCATGCAGTACCTGTCCTGGGAGTGTTTGATGGGGACAGTGTAGAGGGAGGTTTACTCTGAATCTAACCCCGTGCTGTACCTGTCCTGGGAGTGTTTGATGGGGACAGTGTAGAGGGAGCTTTACTCTGTCTCTAACCCCGTGATGTACCTGCATTGGGAGAGTTTGATGGGACAGCGGATGGGACATGGTATCTAACCATGTGCTGTCCCTGTCCTGCGAGTGAGGCGGCAGTCTAGAGGGAGTTTACTCTGTATCTAATCCGTTGCTGTACCTGTCCTTGGAGTGTTTGAAGGGGAGAGTGTAGAGGGAGCTTTACTCTGTATCTAACCCTGCGCTGTACCTGTCCTGGGAGTGTTTGATGGGGACAGTGTAGAGGGAGCTTTACTCTGTATCTAACCCCGTGCTGTACCTGTCCTGGGAGTGTTTGATGGGGCGAGTGTCGAGGGAGCTTTTCTTTGTATCCAACCCCGTGCTGTAGCTGTCCTGGGAGTGTTTGATGGGGACAGTGCAGAGGGAGCTTTACTCTGTATCTAACCCCGTGCTCTACCTGTCCTGGGAGTGTTTGATGGTACAGTGTGGAAGGAGTTTTACTCTGCATCTAACCCCGTGCTGTACCGATCCTGGGATTGTTTGATGGGATAGTATAGAGGGAGTTTTACTCTATATCTAACGCCGTGCTGTACCTGTCCTGGGAGTGTTTGACGGTACAGTGTAGAGGGAGCTTTACTCTGTATCTGACCCCGTGCTGTACCTGTCCTGGGAGTGTTTGATGGGGACAGTGTAGAGGGAGCTTTACTCTGCATCTAACCCCGTGCTGTACCTGTCCTGGGAGTGTTTGATGGGGACAGTGTAGAGGGAGCTTTACTCTGCATCTAACCCCGTGCTGTCCCTGTCCTGGGAGTATTTGATGGGGATAGTTTCGAGGGAGTTTTACTCTGTATCTAACCCCGTGCTGTACCTGTCCTGGGTGTGTTTGATGGGGACAGTGTAGAGGGAGCTTTACTCTGTATCTAACCCCGTGCTGTACCTGTCCTGAGAGTGTTTGATGGGGACAGTGTAGAGGGAGTTTTACTCTGCATCTAACCTCGTGCTGTACCTGTCCTGGGAGTGTTTGATGGGGACAGTGTAGAAGGAGTTTTACTCTGCATCGAACCCCGTGCTGTACCTGTCCTGGGAGTGTTTGATGGGGACAGTGTAGAGGGAGCTTTACTCTGTATCTAACTCCGTGCTGTACCTGTCCTGGGAGTGTTTGATGAGGACAGTGTAGAGGGGGGTTTACTCTGTATCTAACCCCGTGCTGTACCTGTCCTGGGAGTGTTTGATGGGGACAGTGTAGAGGGAGTTTTATTCTGTATCTAACCCCGTGCTGTACCTGTCCTGGGAGTGTTTGATGGGGACAGTGTAGAGGGAACTTTACTCTATATCTAACCCCGTGCTGTACTTGTCCTGGGAGTGTTTGATGGGACAGTGCAGAGGGAGCTTTACTCTGTATCTAACCATGTGCTGTACCTGTCCTGCGAGTGAGGGGGCGGTCTAGAGGGAGTTTACTCTGTATCTAATCCGTTGCTGTACCTGTCCTTGGAGTGTTTGATGGGGATAGTTTAGAGGCAGTTTTACTCTGTATCTAACCCCGTGCTGTACCTGTCGTGGGAGTGTTTGGTGGGGACAGTGTAGAGGGAGCTTTACTCTGTATCTAAACCCGTGCTGTACCTGTCCTGGGAGTGTTTGATGGGGACAGTGTAGAGGGAGCTTTACTCTGTATCTTACCCCGTGCTATACCTGTTCTGGGAGTGTTTGATGGGGACAGTGTAGAGGGAGCTTTTCTCTGTATCTAACCTCATGCTGTACCTGTCCTGGGAGTGTTTGATGGGACAGTGTCGATGGAGCTTTACTCTGTATCTAACCATGTGCTGTACCTGTCCGGCGAGTGAGGGGGCAGTCTAGAGGGAGTTTAATCTGTATCTAATCCGTTGCTGTACCTGTCCTTGGGGTGTTTGATGGGGAGAGTGTCGAGGGAGCTTTACTTTGTATCTAGCCCCGTGCTGTAGCTGTCCTGGGAGTGTTTGCTGGGGATAGTGTAGAGGGAGCTTTACTCTGTATCTAACCCTGTGCTGTATCTGTCCTGGGAGTGTTTGATGGGGACAGTGTAGAGGGAGCTTTAATCTGTATCTAACCCCGTGCTGTACCTGTCCTGGGAGTGTTTGATGGGGACAGTGTAGAGAGAGGTTTACTCTGTATCTAACCCCGTGCTGTACCTGTCCTGGGAGTGTTTGATGGGGATAGTATGGAGCGAGTTTTACTCTGTATCTAACCCCGTGCTGTACCTGTCCTGGGAGTGTTTGATTGGGACAGTGCAGAGGGAGCTTTACTCTGTATCTAACCCCGTGCTGTACCTGTCCTGGGAGTGTTTGATGGGGACAGTGTAGAGGGACCTTTACTCTGTATCTAACCCCGTGCTGTACCTGTCCTGGGAGTGTTTGAAGAGGACAGTGTCGAGGGAGTTTTACTCTGTATCTAACCCCGTGCTGTACCTGTCCTTGGAGTGTTTGATGGGTACAGTGTAGAGGGAGCTTTACTCTGTATCTAACCCTGTGCTGTATCTGCCCTGGGAGTGTTTGATGGGGACAGTGTAGAGGGAACTTTACTCTGTATGTAACCCCGTGCTGTACCTGTCCTGGGAGTGTTTGATGGGGACAGTGTAGAGGGAGGTTTACTCTGTATCTAACCCCGTGCTTTACCTGTCCTGGGAGTGTTTGATGGGGATAGTGTAGAGGGAGTTTTACTCTGTATGTAACCCCGTGCTGTACCTGTCCTGGGAGTGTTTGATGGGGACAGTGTAGAGGGAACTTTCCTCTGTATCTAACCGCGTGATGTACTTGTCCTGGGAGTGTTTGATAGGACAGTGTAAAGGGAGCTTTACTCTGTATCTAACCATGTGCTGTACCTGTCCTGCGAGTGAGGGGGCAGTCTAGAGGGAGTTTACTCTGTATCTAATCCGTTGCTGTACCTGTCCTGGGAGTGTTTGATGGGGACAGTGTCGAGGGAGATTTATTCTGTTTCTAAACCTGTGCTGTACCTGTCCTGGGGGTGTTTGATGGGTACAGTGTGCAGGGAGCTTTACTCTGTATCTAACCCCATGCTGTACCTGTTCTGGCAGTGTTTGATGGGGACAATGTAGAGGGAGCTTTTCTCTGTATCTAACCTCATGCAGTACCTGTCCTGGGAGTGTTTGATGGGGAGAGTGTCGAGGGAGCTTTACTTTGTATCTAGCCCCGTGCTGTAGCTGTCCTGGGAGTGTTTGATGGGGACAGTGTAGAGGGAGCTTTACTCTGCATCTTACCCTGTGCTGTACCTGTCCTGGGAGTGTTTGGTGGGACAGTGAAGAGGGAGTTTTACACTGGATCGAACCCTGCGCTGTACCTGTCCTGGGAGTGTTTGATGGGGACAGTGTAAAGGGAGCTTTTCTCTGTATCTAACCCATGCTGTACCTGTCCTGGGAGTGTTTGATGGTACAGTGTGGAAGGAGTTTTACTCTGCATCTAACCCCGTGCTGTACCTATCCTGGGAGTGTTTGATGGGATGGTATAGAGGGAGTTTTACTCTATATCTCACGCCGTGCTGTACCTTCCTGGGAGTGTTTGATGGTACAGTGGAGAGGGAGCTTTACTCTGCATCTAACCCCGTGCTGTCCCTGTCCTGGGAATATTTGATGGGGATAGTTTCGAGGGAGTTTTACTCCATATCTAACCCCGCGCTGTACCTGTGCTGGGAGTGTTTGATGGCACAGTATAGAGGGAGCTTTACTCTGCATCTAACCCCATGCTGTACCTGTCCTGGGAGTGTTTGATGGGGATAGTTTAGAGGAAGTTTTACTCTGTATCTAACCCCGTGCTGTACCTGTCCTGGGAGTGTTTGGTGGGACAGTGTAGAGGGAGCTTTACTCTGTATCTCAACCTGTGATGTACCTGTCCGGGTAGTGTTTGATGGGACAGTGGAGAGGGAGGATTACTCTGTATCAAACCCTGTGCTGTACCTGTCCTGGTAGAGTTTGATGGGGACAGTGTAGAGGGAGTTTTACTCTGTATCTAACCCCGTGATTTACCTGTATTGGGAGTGTTTGATGGGACATCGAACAGGGAGCTTTTCTCTGTATATAACCATGTGCTGTACCTGTCCTGCGAGTGAGAGGACAGTCTAGAGGGAGTTTGCTCTGTATCTAAACCTGTGATTTGCCTGTCCTGGGAGTGTTTGATGGGGACAGTGTAGAGGGAGCTTTACTCTGTATCTAACCCGTGCTGTACCTGTCCTGGGAGTGTTTGATGGGCCAGTGTAGAGGGGGCTTTACTCTGGATCTAACCCCGTGCTGCACCAGTCCTGCGAGTGTTTGATGGGGACAGTGTAGAGGGAGCTTTACTCTGTATCTAACTCCGTGCTGTACCTGTCCTGGGAGTGTTTGATGAGGACAGTGTAGAGGGGGGTTTACTCTGTATCTAACCCCGTGCTGTACCTGTCCTGGGAGTGTTTGATGGGTACAGTGTAGAGGGAGCTTTACTCTGTATCTAACCCCGTGATGTACCTGTCCTGCGAGTGAGGGGGCAGTCTAGAGGGAGTTTACTCTGTATCTAATCCGTTGCTGTACCTGTCCTTGGAGTGTTTGAAGGGGAGAGTGTAGAGGGAGCTTTACTCTGTATCTAACCCCGTGCTGTACCTGTCCTGGGAGTGTTTGATGGGGACAGTGTAGAGGGAGCATTGCTCTGTATCTAACCCCGTGCTGTACCTGTCCTGGGAGTGTTTGATGGGGAGAGTGTCGAGGGAGCTTTACTTTGTGTCTAGCCCCGTGCTGTAGCTGTCCTGGGAGTGTTTGGTGGGACAGTGAAGAGGGAGTTTTACTCTGTACCGAACCCTGTGCTGTACCTGTCCTGGGAGTGTTTGATGGGGACAGTGTAGAGGGAGCTTTACTCTGTATCTAACCACGTGCTGTACCTGTCCTGGGAGTGTTTGATGGGGACAGTGTAAAGGGAGCTTTTCTCTGTATCTAACCCCATGCTGTACCCGTCCTGGTAGTGTTTGATGGTACAGTGTGGAAGGAGTTTTCCTCTGCATCTAACCCCGTGCTGTACCTATCCTGGGAGTGTTTGATGGGATGGAAGAGAGGGAGTTTTACTCTATATCTAACGCCATGCTGAACCTGTCCTGGGAGTGTTTGATGGTTCAGTGTAGAGGGAGCTTTACTCTGCATCTAACCCCGTGCTGTCCCTGTCTTGGGAGTATTTGATGGGGATAGTTTTGAGGGAGTTTTACTCCGTATCTAACCCCATGCTGTACCTGTCCTGGGAGTGTTTGATGGTACAGTATAGAGGGAGCTTTACTCTACATCTAACCCCATGCTGTACCTGTCCTGGGAGTGTTTGGTGGGGACAGTGTAGAGGTAGCTTTACTCTGTATCTATCCCCGTGCTGTACCTGTCCTGGGAGTGTTTGATGGGGCGAGTGTCGAGGGAGCTTTTCTTTGTATCTAGCCCCGTGCTGTAGCTGTCCTGGGAGTGTTTGCTGGGGATAGTGTAGAGGGAGCTTTACTCTGTATCGAACCCTGTGCTGTACCTGTCCTGGGAGTGTTTGATGGGGACAGTGTAGAGGGAGCTTTACTCTGTATCTTACCCCGTCCTGTACCCGTCCTGGGAGTGTTTGCTGGGGACAGTGAAGAGGGAGTTTTACTCTGTATCGACCCCTGTGCTGTACCTGTCCTGGGAGTGTTTGATGGGGACAGTGTAAAGGGAGCTTTTCTCTGTATCTAACCCCATGCTGTACCTGTCCTGGGAGTGTTTGATGGTACAGTGTTGAAGGCGTTTTACTCTGCATCTAACCCCGTGCTGTACCTATCCTGGGAGTGTTTGATGGGATGGTATAGAGGGAGTTTTACTCTATATCTAACGCCGTGCTGTACCTGTCCTGGGACTGTTTGATGGTACAGTGCAGAGGGAGCTTTACTCTGCATCTAACCCCGTGCTGTCCCTGTCCTGGGAGTATTTGATGGGGATAGTTTCGAGGGAGTTTTACTCCGGATCTAACCCCGTGCTGTACCTGTCCTGGGAGTGTTTGATGGTACAGTATAGAGGGAGCTTTACTCTGCATCTAACCCCATGCTGTACCTGTCCTGGGAGTATTTGATGGGGATAGTTTAGAGGAAGTTTTACTCTGTATTTAACCCCGTGCTGTACCCGTCCTGGGAGTGTTTGATGGGACAGTGTAGAGGGAGCTTTACTCTGTATCTAAACCTGTGATGTACCTGTCCGGGTAGTGTTTGATGGGACAGTGTAGAGGGAGGATTACTCTGTATTAAACCCTGTGCTGTACCTGTCCTGGTATAGTTTGATGGGGACAGTGTAGAGGGAGGATTACTCTGTATTAAATCCTGTGCTGTACCTGTCCTGGTATAGTTTGATGGGGACAGTGTAGAGGGAGTTTTACTCTGTATCTAACCCCGTGATTTACCTGTATTGGGAGTATTTGATGGGACATCGAACAGGGAGCTTTTCTCTGTATCTAACCATGTGCTGTACCTGTCCTGCGACTGAGGGGACAGTCTAGAGGGCGTTTACTCTGTATCTAAACTTGTGATTTACCTGTCCTGGGAGTGTTTGATGGGGACAGTGTAGAGGGAGCTTTACTCTGTATCTAACCCGTGCTGTACCTGTCCTGGGAGTGTTTGATGGGCCAGTGTAGAGGGGGCTTTACTCTGGATCTAACCCCGTGCTGCACCAGTCCTGCGAGTGTTTGATGGGGACAGTGTAGAGGGAGCTTTACTCTGTATCTAACTCCGTGCTGTACCTGTCCTGGGAGTGTTTGATGAGGACAGTGTAGAGGGGGGTTTACTCTGTATCTAACCCCGTGCTGTACCTGTCCTGGGAGTGTTTGATGGGTACAGTGTAGAGGGAGCTTTACTCTGTATCTAACCCCGTGATGTACCTGTCCTGCGAGTGAGGGGGCAGTCTAGAGGGAGTTTACTCTGTATCTAATCCGTTGCTGTACCTGTCCTTGGAGTGTTTGAAGGGGAGAGTGTAGAGGGAGCTTTACTCTGTATCTAACCCCGTGCTGTACCTGTCCTGGGAGTGTTTGATGGGGACAGTGTAGAGGGAGCATTGCTCTGTATCTAACCCCGTGCTGTACCTGTCCTGGGAGTGTTTGATGGGGAGAGTGTCGAGGGAGCTTTACTTTGTGTCTAGCCCCGTGCTGTAGCTGTCCTGGGAGTGTTTGGTGGGACAGTGAAGAGGGAGTTTTACTCTGTACCGAACCCTGTGCTGTACCTGTCCTGGGAGTGTTTGATGGGGACAGTGTAGAGGGAGCTTTACTCTGTATCTAACCACGTGCTGTACCTGTCCTGGGAGTGTTTGATGGGGACAGTGTAAAGGGAGCTTTTCTCTGTATCTAACCCCATGCTGTACCCGTCCTGGTAGTGTTTGATGGTACAGTGTGGAAGGAGTTTTCCTCTGCATCTAACCCCGTGCTGTACCTATCCTGGGAGTGTTTGATGGGATGGAAGAGAGGGAGTTTTACTCTATATCTAACGCCATGCTGAACCTGTCCTGGGAGTGTTTGATGGTTCAGTGTAGAGGGAGCTTTACTCTGCATCTAACCCCGTGCTGTCCCTGTCTTGGGAGTATTTGATGGGGATAGTTTTGAGGGAGTTTTACTCCGTATCTCACCCCATGCTGTACCTGTCCTGGGAGTGTTTGATGGTACAGTATAGAGGGAGCTTTACTCTACATCTAACCCCATGCTGTACCTGTCCTGGGAGTGTTTGGTGGGGACAGTGTAGAGGTAGCTTTACTCTGTATCTATCCCCGTGCTGTACCTGTCCTGGGAGTGTTTGATGGGGCGAGTGTCGAGGGAGCTTTTCTTTGTATCTAGCCCCGTGCTGTAGCTGTCCTGGGAGTGTTTGCTGGGGATAGTGTAGAGGGAGCTTTACTCTGTATCGAACCCTGTGCTGTACCTGTCCTGGGAGTGTTTGATGGGGACAGTGTAGAGGGAGCTTTACTCTGTATCTTACCCCGTCCTGTACCCGTCCTGGGAGTGTTTGCTGGGGACAGTGAAGAGGGAGTTTTACTCTGTATCGACCCCTGTGCTGTACCTGTCCTGGGAGTGTTTGATGGGGACAGTGTAAAGGGAGCTTTTCTCTGTATCTAACCCCATGCTGTACCTGTCCTGGGAGTGTTTGATGGTACAGTGTTGAAGGCGTTTTACTCTGCATCTAACCCCGTGCTGTACCTATCCTGGGAGTGTTTGATGGGATGGTATAGAGGGAGTTTTACTCTATATCTAACGCCGTGCTGTACCTGTCCTGGGACTGTTTGATGGTACAGTGCAGAGGGAGCTTTACTCTGCATCTAACCCCGTGCTGTCCCTGTCCTGGGAGTATTTGATGGGGATAGTTTCGAGGGAGTTTTACTCCGGATCTAACCCCGTGCTGTACCTGTCCTGGGAGTGTTTGATGGTACAGTATAGAGGGAGCTTTACTCTGCATCTAACCCCATGCTGTACCTGTCCTGGGAGTATTTGATGGGGATAGTTTAGAGGGAGCTTTACTCTGTATTTAACCCCGTGCTGTACCCGTCCTGGGAGTGTTTGATGGGACAGTGTAGAGGGAGGATTACTCTGTATTAAACCCTGTGCTGTACCTGTCCTGGTATAGTTTGATGGGGACAGTGTAGAGGGAGGATTACTCTGTATTAAATCCTGTGCTGTACCTGTCCTGGTATAGTTTGATGGGGACAGTGTAGAGGGAGTTTTACTCTGTATCTAACCCCGTGATTTACCTGTATTGGGAGTATTTGATGGGACATCGAACAGGGAGCTTTTCTCTGTATCTAACCATGTGCTGTACCTGTCCTGCGACTGAGGGGACAGTCTAGAGGGCGTTTACTCTGTATCTAAACTTGTGATTTACCTGTCCTGGGAGTGTTTGATTGGGATAGTGTAGAGGGAGCTTTAATCTGTATCTAATCCCGTGCTGTACCTGTCCTGGGAGTGTTTGATGGGGACAGTGTAGAGGGAGCTTTACTCTGGATCTAACCCCGTGCTGCACCAGTCCTGGGAGTGTTTGATGGGGACAGTGTAGAGGGAGCTTTACTCTGTATCTAACTCCGTGCTGTACCTGTCCTGGGAGCGTTTGATGAGGACAGTGCAGAGGGGGGTTTACTCTGTACCTAACCCCGTGCTGTACCTGTCCTGCGAGTGAGGGGGCAGTCTAGAGTGAGTTTACTCTGTATCTAATCCGTTGCTGTACCTGTCCTTGGAGTGTTTGAAGGGGAGAGTGTAGAGGGAGCTTTACTCTGTATCTAACACCGTGCTGTACCTGCCCTGGGAGTGTTTGATGGGGAGAGTGTCGAAGGAGCTTTACTTTGTATCTAGCCCCGTGCTGTAGCTGTCCTGGGAGTGTTTGGTGGGACAGTGAAGAGGGAGTTTTACTCTGTATCGAACCCTGTGCTGTACCTGTCCTGGGAGCTATTGATGGGGACAGTGTAGAGGTAGCTTTAATCTGTATCTCACCCCGTGCTGTACCTGTCCTGGGAGTGTTTGATGAGGACAGTGTGGAGGGAGCTTTACTCTCTATCTAACCCCGTGCTGTACCTGTCCTGGGAGTGTTTGATGGGGACAGTGAAGAGGGAGCTTTTCTCTGTATCTAACCCCGTGCTGTAACTGTCCTGGGAGTGTTTGATGGGGACAGTGAAGAGGGAGCTTTTCTCTGTATCGAACCTCATGCAGTACCTGTCCTGGGAGTGTTTGATGGGGACAGTGTAGAGGGAGGTTTACTCTGAATCTAACCCCGTGCTGTACCTGTCCTGGGAGTGTTTGATGGGGACAGTGTAGAGGGAGCTTTACTCTGTCTCTAACCCCGTGATGTACCTGCATTGGGAGAGTTTGATGGGACAGCGGATGGGACATGGTATCTAACCATGTGCTGTCCCTGTCCTGCGAGTGAGGCGGCAGTCTAGAGGGAGTTTACTCTGTATCTAATCCGTTGCTGTACCTGTCCTTGGAGTGTTTGAAGGGGAGAGTGTAGAGGGAGCTTTACTCTGTATCTAACCCTGCGCTGTACCTGTCCTGGGAGTGTTTGATGGGGACAGTGTAGAGGGAGCTTTACTCTGTATCTAACCCCGTGCTGTACCTGTCCTGGGAGTGTTTGATGGGGCGAGTGTCGAGGGAGCTTTTCTTTGTATCCAACCCCGTGCTGTAGCTGTCCTGGGAGTGTTTGATGGGGACAGTGCAGAGGGAGCTTTACTCTGTATCTAACCCCGTGCTCTACCTGTCCTGGGAGTGTTTGATGGTACAGTGTGGAAGGAGTTTTACTCTGCATCTAACCCCGTGCTGTACCGATCCTGGGATTGTTTGATGGGATAGTATAGAGGGAGTTTTACTCTATATCTAACGCCGTGCTGTACCTGTCCTGGGAGTGTTTGACGGTACAGTGTAGAGGGAGCTTTACTCTGTATCTGACCCCGTGCTGTACCTGTCCTGGGA
The DNA here is from genome assembly GCF_047496885.1 of Scyliorhinus torazame. Taxonomy (NCBI): domain Eukaryota; kingdom Metazoa; phylum Chordata; class Chondrichthyes; order Carcharhiniformes; family Scyliorhinidae; genus Scyliorhinus; species Scyliorhinus torazame. The sequence continues at coordinate 397,256,389 of NC_092708.1, read as the reverse complement.
GTGTTTGATGGGGACAGTGTAGAGGGAGCTTTACTCTGTATCGAACCCCGTGCTGTACCTGTCCTGTGAGTGTTTGATGGGGACAGTGTAGAGGGAGTATTACTCTGTATCTAACCCCGTGCTGTACCTGCCTTGCGAGTGTTTGATAGGGACAATCTGGAGGGAACTTTACTCTCTATCTAACCTCGTGCTGTACCTGTCCTGGGAGTGTTTGATGAGGACAGTGTCGAGGGAGCTTTACTCTGTATCTAACCCTGTGCTGTACCTATTCTGGGATTCTTTTATGGGGATAGTGTAGAGGCAGCTTTACTCTGTATCTAACCCTGTGCTGTACCTGTCCTGGGAGTGTTTGATGGGGACAGTGTCGAGGGAGCTTTACTCTGTATCTAACCCCGTGCTGCAGCTGCCCTGGGAGTGTTTGATGGGGATAGTGTAGAGGTAGCTTTACTCTGTATCTAACCCCGTGCTGTACCTGTCCTGGGAGTGTTTGATGGGGACAGTGTCGAGGGAGCTTTATTCTGTATCTAACCCCGTGCTGTACCTTTTCTGGGAGTGTTTGATGGGGACCATGTAGAGGGAGCTTGACTCTGGATCTCACCCCGTGCTGTACCTGTCCTGGGAGTGTTTGACGGGAACAGTGTAGAGGGAGCTTTACTCTGTATCTAACCCCGTGCTGTACCTGTCCTGGGGGTGTTTGATGGGGACAGTGTCGAGGGAGGTTTACTCTGTATCTAACCCCGTGCTGCAGCTGTCCTGGGAGTGTTTGATGGGGACAGTGTAGAGGGAGCTTTACTCTGTATCTAACCCCGTGCTGTACCTGTCCTGGGAGTGTTTGATGGTACAGTGTGGAAGGAGTTTTACTCTGCATCTAACCCCGTGCTGTACCGATCCTGGGATTGTTTGATGGGATAGTATAGAGGGAGTTTTACTCTATATCTAACGCCGTGCTGTACCTGTCCTGGGAGTGTTTGACGGTACAGTGTAGAGGGAGCTTTACTCTGTATCTGACCCCGTGCTGTACCTGTCCTGGGAGTGTTTGATGGGGACAGTGTTTAGGGAGCTTTACTCTGCATCTAACCCCGTGCTGTACCTGTCCTGGGAGTGTTTGATGGGGACAGTGTAGAGGGAGCTTTACTCTGCATCTAACCCCGTGCTGTCCCTGTCCTGGGAGTATTTGATGGGGATAGTTTAGAGGAAGTTTTACTCTGTATTTAACCCCGTGCTGTACCCGTCCTGGGAGTGTTTGATGGGACAGTGTAGAGGGAGCTTTACTCTGTATCTAAACCTGTGATGTACCTGTCCGGGTAGTGTTTGATGGGACAGTGTAGAGGGAGGATTACTCTGTATTAAACCCTGTGCTGTACCTGTCCTGGTATAGTTTGATGGGGACAGTGTAGAGGGAGTTTTACTCTGTATCGAACCCCGTGATTTACCTGTATTGGGAGTATTTGATGGGACATCGAACAGGGAGCTTTTCTCTGTATCTAACCATGTGCTGTACCTGTCCTGCGACTGAGGGGACAGTCTAGAGGGCGTTTACTCTGTATCTAAACTTGTGATTTACCTGTCCTGGGAGTGTTTGATTGGGATAGTGTAGAGGGAGCTTTAATCTGTATCTAATCCCGTGCTGTACCTGTCCTGGGAGTGTTTGATGGGGACAGTGTAGAGGGAGCTTTACTCTGGATCTAACCCCGTGCTGCACCAGTCCTGGGAGTGTTTGATGGGGACAGTGTAGAGGGAGCTTTACTCTGTATCTAACTCCGTGCTGTACCTGTCCTGGGAGCGTTTGATGAGGACAGTGCAGAAGGGGGTTTACTCTGTACCTAACCCCGTGCTGTACCTGTCCTGGGAGTGTTTGATGGGGATAGTATGGAGCGAGTTTTACTCTGTATGGAACCCCGTGCTGTACCTTTCCTGGGAGTGTTTGATGGGGACAGTGTAGAGGGAGCTTTACTCTGTATCTAACCCCGTGCTGTACCTGTCCTGGGAGTGTTTGAAGAGGACAGTGTCGAGGGAGTTTTACTCTGTATCTAACCCCGTGGTGTACCTGTCCTTGGAGTGTTTGATGGGTACAGTGTAGAGGGAGCTTTACTCTGTATCTAACCCTGTGCTGTATTTGCCCTGTAAGTGTTTGATGGGGACAGTGTAGAGGGAACTTTACTCTGTATCTAACCCTGTGCTGTTACTTTCCTGGGAGTGTTTGATGGGGCCAGTGTAGAGGGAGTTTTACTCTGTATCTAACCCCGTGATGTACCTGTATTGGGAGAGTTTGATGGGACAGCGGACAGGGAGCTTTACTCTGTATCTAACCATGTGCTGTACCTGTCCTGCGAGTGAGGGGGCAGTCTAGAGTGAGTTTACTCTGTATCTAATCCGTTGCTGTACCTGTCCTTGGAGTGTTTGAAGGGGAGAGTGTAGAGGGAGTTTTACTCTGTATCGAACCCTGTGCTGTACCTGTCCTGGGAGCTATTGATGGGGACAGTGTAGAGGTAGCTTTACTCTGTATCTAACCCCGTGCTGTACCTGTCCTGGGAGTGTTTGATGAGGACAGTGTGGAGGGAGCTTTACTCTCTATCTAACCCCGTGCTGTACCTGTCCTGGGAGTGTTTGATGGGGACAGTGAAGAGGGAGCTTTTCTCTGTATCGAACCTCATGCAGTACCTGTCCTGGGAGTGTTTGATGGGGACAGTGTAGAGGGAGGTTTACTCTGAATCTAACCCCGTGCTGTACCTGTCCTGGGAGTGTTTGATGGGGACAGTGTAGAGGGAGCTTTACTCTGTCTCTAACCCCGTGATGTACCTGTATTGGGAGAGTTTGATGGGACAGCGGATGGGACATGGTATCTAACCATGTGCTGTCCCTGTCCTGCGAGTGAGGCGGCAGTCTAGAGGGAGTTTACTCTGTATCTAACCCCGTGCTGTACCTGTCCTGGGAGTGTTTGATGGGGCGAGTGTCGAGGGAGCTTTTCTTTGTATCTAGCCCCGTGCTGTAGCTGTCCTGGGAGTGTTTGATGGGGACAGTGCAGAGGGAGCTTTACTCTGTATCTAACCCCGTGCTCTACCTGTCCTGGGAGTGTTTGATGGTACAGTGTGGAAGGAGTTTTACTCTGCATCTAACCCCGTGCTGTACCGATCCTGGGATTGTTTGATGGGATAGTATAGAGGGAGTTTTACTCTATATCTAACGCCGTGCTGTACCTGTCCTGGGAGTGTTTGACGGTACAGTGTAGAGGGAGCTTTACTCTGTATCTGACCCCGTGCTGTACCTGTCCTGGGAGTGTTTGATGGGGACAGTGTAGAGGGAGCTTTACTCTGCATCTAACCCCGTGCTGTACCTGTCCTGGGAGTGTTTGATGGGGGCAGTGTAGAGGGAGCATTACTCTGCATCTAACCCCGTGCTGTCCCTGTCCTGGGAGTATTTGATGGGGATAGTTTCGAGGGAGTTTTACTCTGTATCTAACCCCGTGCTGCACCTGTCCTGGGAGTGTTTGATGGGGACAGTGCAGAATGAGCTTTACTCTGTATCTAACCCCGTGCTGTACCTGTCCTAGGAGTGTTTGATGAGGACAGTGTAGAGGGAGCTTTACTCTGTATCGAACCCCGTGCTGTACCTGTCCTGTGAGTGTTTGATGGGGACAGTGTAGAGGGAGTATTACTCTGTATCTAACCCCGTGCTGTACCTGCCTTGCGAGTGTTTGATGGGGACAATCTGGAGGGAACTTTACTCTCTATCTAACCTCGTGCTGTACCTGTCCTGGGAGTGTTTGATGGGGACAGTGTAGAAGGAGTTTTACTCTGCATCTAACCCCGTGCTGTACCTGTCCTGCGAGTGTTTGATGGGGGCAGTGTAGAGGGAGCATTACTCTGCATCTAACCCCGTGCTGTCCCTGTCCTGGGAGTATTTGATGGGGATAGTTTCGAGGGAGTTTTACTCTGTATCTAACCCCGTGCTGCACCTGTCCTGGGAGTGTTTGATGGGGACAGTGCAGAATGAGCTTTACTCTGTATCTAACCCCGTGCTGTACCTGTCCTAGGAGTGTTTGATGAGGACAGTGTAGAGGGAGCTTTACTCTGTATCGAACCCCGTGCTGTACCTGTCCTGTGAGTGTTTGATGGGGACAGTGTAGAGGGAGTGTTCCTCTGTACCTAACCCCGTGCTGTACCTGTCCTGGGAGTGTTTGATGGGGACAGTGTAGAGGGCTCTTTACTCTGTATCTAACCCCGTGCTGTACCTGTCCTGGGAGTGTTTGATGAGGACAGTGTCGAGGGAGCTTTACTCTGTATCTAACCCCGTGCTGTACCTATTCTGGGATTCTTTTATGGGGATAGTGTAGAGGCAGCTTTACTCTGTATCTAACCCTGTGCTGTACCTGTCCTGGGAGTGTTTGATGGGGACAGTGTCGAGGGAGCTTTACTCTGTATCTAACCCCGTGCTGCAGCTGCCCTGGGAGTGTTTGATGGGGATAGTGTAGAGGTAGCTTTACTCTGTATCTAACCCCGTGCTGTACCTGTCCTGGGAGTGTTTGATGGGGACAGTGTCGAGGGAGCTTTACTCTGTATCTTACCCCGTGCTGTACCTTTTCTGGGAGTGTTTGATGGGGACCATGTAGAGGGAGCTTGACTCTGGATCTCACCCCGTGCTGTACCTGTCCTGGGAGTGTTTGAAGGGAACAGTGTAGAGGGAGCTTTACTCTGTATCTAACCCCGTGCTGTACCTGTCCTGGGAGTGTTTGATGGGGACAGTGTAGAGGGAGCTTTACTCTGTATCTAACCCCGTGCTGCACCTGTCCTGGGAGTGTTTGATGGGGACAGTGTAGAGGGAGCTTTACTCTGTATCCAACCCCGTGCTGTACCTGTTCTGGGAGTGTTTGATGGGGACCACGTAGAGGGAGCTTGACTCTGGATCTCGCCCCATGCTGTACCTGTCCTGGGAGTGTTTGACGGGAACAGTGTAGAGGGAGCTTTACTCTGTATCTAACCCCGTGCTGTACCTGTCCTGGGGGTGTTTGATGGGGACAGTGGCGAGGGAGCTTTACTCTGTATCTAACCCCGTGCTGTACCTGTCCTGGGAGAGTTTGATGGGGATAATGTAGAAGGAGCTTTACTCTGTATCTAACCCGATGCTGCACCTATCCTGGGAGTGTTTGATGGGGATAGTGTAGAGGGAGCTTTACTCTGTATCTAACCCCGTGCTGTACCTGTCCTGAGAGTGTTTGATGGGGACAGTGTAGAGGGAGCTTTACTCTGTATCTAACCCCGTGCTGTACCTGTCCTGGGAGTGTTTGATGGGGACAGTGTAGCGGGAGCTTTACTCTGTATCTAACCCCATGCTGTACCTGTCCTGGGAGTGTTTGATGGGGACAGTGTAGAGGGGGCTTTCCTTCGTATCTAACCCCGTGCTGTACCTGTCCTGGGAGTGTTTGATGGGGACAGTGTTGAGGGAGCTTTACTCTGTATCTAACCCCGTGCTGTACCTGTCCTGGGAGTTTTTGATGGGGACAGTGTAGAGGGAGCTTTACTCTATATCTAACCCCGTGCTGTACCTGTCCTGGGAGTGTTTGATGGTACAGTGTCGAAGGAGTTTTACTCTGCATCTAACCCCGTGCTGTACCTATCCTGGGAGTGTTTGATGGGATAGTATAGAGGGAGTTTTACTCTATATCTAACGCCGTGCTGTACCTGTCCTGGGAGTATTTGATGGTACAGTGTAGAGGGAGCTTTACTCTGCATCTAACCCCGTGCTGTACCTGTCCTGGGAGGATTTGATGGGGATAGTATAGAGGGCATTTTACTCTGCATCTAACCCCGTGCTGCAGCTGTCCTGGGAGTGTTTGATGGGGATAGTGTAGAGGGAGCTTTACTCTGTATCTAGCCCGATACTCGACCTGTCCTGGGAGTGTTTGATGGGGATAGTGTAGAGGGAGCTTTACTCTGTATCTAACCCTGTGCTTTACCTGTCCTGGGAGTGTTTGATGGGGACAGTGTAGAGGGAGCTTTACTCTGTATCTAACCCCGTGCTGTACCTGTCATGGAAGTGTTTGATGCGAACAGTGTAGAGGTTGCTTTACTCTGTTTCTAAACCTGTGCTGTACCTGTCCTGGGGGTGTTTGGTGGGGCATTGTAGAGGGAGCTTTACTCTGTATCCAACCCCGTGGTGTACCTGTTCTGGGAGTGTTTGATGGGGACCACGTAGAGGGAGCTTTACTCTGCATCTAACCCCGTGCTGTACCTGTCCTGAGAGGATTTGATGGGGATAGTATAGAGGGCATTTTACTCTGCATCTAACCCCGTGCTGCAGCTGTCCTGGGAGTGTTTGATGGGGATAGTGTAGAGGGAGCTTTACTCTGTATCTAGCCCGATACTCTACCTGTCCTGGGAGTGTTTGATGGGGATAGTGTAGAGGGAGCTTTACTCTGTATCTAACCCTGTGCTTTACCTGTCCTGGGAGTGTTTGATGGGGACAGTGTAGTGGGAGCTTTACTCTGTATCTAACCCCGTGCTGTACCCGTTCTGGGAGTTTTTGATGAGGACAGTGTAGAGGGAGCTTTACTCTGTATGTAACCCCGTGCTGTACCTGTCCTGGTAGTGTTTGATGGGGAAAGTGTAGAGGGAGCTTTACTCTGTATCTAACCCCGTGCTGTACCTGTCCTGGGAGTGTTTGATGAGGACAGTATCGAGGGGGCTTTATTCTGTATCTAACCCCGTGCTGTACCTCTCCTGGGTGTGTTTGATGGGGACAGTGTAGAGGGAGCTTTACTCTATCTAACCCCGTGCTGGAACTGTCCGAGTGTTTGATGGGGACAGTGTAGAGGGAGCTTTACTCTGTATCTACCCCTGTGCTGTACACTTGGACAGAAGCACCTAAACGACCTGTAAGACGAGATCTCTGGCAGGCAGTCAGCAGACGGATATACAAATTATAAAATCTCCACCAGGGTGATGATTTTTTTCAAACATCCAATCGTGACATCACAGGGGAAACATAAGTTCACAAAGTGGGACAGGGAATGAGCATAGGAGGAATAACAGCCTTTGTAAGAATGACCTGGCGAGTGTGTCTCCCGTTTGTAAAGTAGAAATTGGTCTTTAGATTCAGCAGTGTTTAAAATATAAGAAGGTAAGTTCCCTAATGTATTTAGTATTCTTTAAACTAGAAGTAAACATAAAGGGAGTAATCTGATGGTAAGTCATGGCAGCTTGGTCATGTGGAATGCCCTTCCTGTGCAATGTGGGAAGTCTGAGGAGGATTCAGTAAAGTAGTACATTGTATAAAAGGGTTGAAAAGTCAAATCTAAAGGTACTGTGTCTGAATGCATGAAGCAGTCACTCGGGTATTCACTAGATCAAAGAACAAAGAACAATACAGCACAGGAACAGGCCCTTCGGCCCTCCAAATCTGTACCGGTCATGATACCAACCTTTGCCAAAACCCTCATCATTTCCTTGTGCCGTATCCCTCTAAACCCAGCCTATCTCTGTGTCTGTCGCACGCCGTTAATGTACCAGCTTCCACACCCTCCCCTGGCAAAGCGTTCCAGACACTCACTGGCCTTGGCGTAAAAAACTTGCCTCGCTCATCTACTCTAAACTTTGCCCAACGGACCTTTAACCACTAGTTCGGAAGGAATGAAAAAATTGAAAAAGAGGTGGGTGACATTATTAGTAAAGAATGAAATTGGTACAACAGTGAGAGAGGATATTGGGTCAACAAAATCAAGATGTAGAATCATCTGGGTAAGTTAGAAATCAACATTTGGAGGAAAACGTAAATGGAAGTTGTCCGTAGGCCTCCAAACAATAGTGGCAAGGTAGGGGATGGCATTAACCAGGAAAGTAGAGATGCTTGTAACAAGGATGCTACAATAATTATGGGTGGCTAATCTGCCTATAGATTGGGCAAAACAAATTAGCAATAATAATATGGAGGATGAATTCCTGGAGTGTGTACAGGATGGTTTATTTTAGACCAGTATGTTGAGGAACCAAGTAGGGAACAGGCTATCATGGAACGGTTTAATTAATCTCTTGTTGTGTGGGTTGCTTCAGGGAAGAGTGACCATAACATGAAATAATTCTTCATTGGGATAGAAGGTGAAGAAGTCCAATCTAAAACTAGGACCCTGAATTTAAACAAAGTAAAGTACGAAGGTATGAGGAGTGAGTTGGCTAAAAGCAACATCGGGGAACTTCATTGAAAGGCAAAATGGTGGATAGGCAATGGCTAATATTTAAGGAACAAATACATGCATTGCAACAGTTATACTATGGTGAATGTATTCACCAGAATACAAGTTGTCTGTATAGTACTGTGGCATATGGCCAGGGAATGGTAATATGATCTTTCATGTATTGTACTGGAACCCTGTTTGGCTCCGCCTCTTCCTCCGCACCCCCCCCCCCCCCCGCACCCCCCGGGGCGGTATATAGACCAGCCGCCTGTGGGCGGTGCTCATTGTTACAGCAGTCACAGGCAGGCACAAGTTCTTGGATAATAAAGCCTATGTTCACTTGTTCTCATCCTCTTGTAGTGAACAGATGGTACATCAATTTATTATCCAAAGACATCACTATGGAAGCCGCTCTGAAGCCTGATAAACTGGAACTCGACGCACAAGCAGCAGAAGCTAAGGAAATCTTCTCCCACTGGCTCCACCGTTTTGAGGCCTACTTCGACTCCTCTGAAACGCCTCCCTCCGACGCCCTCAAGCAGCGCCTCCTCCACGCCCGGGCGAGTCATCGAATCTCGGGTATGATTGAGGACGCAGTCAGGTACGAAGCGGCGGTCGCGATTCTAAAGAGACAGTTCGGGAAGCCCGTGAACTAAGTGTTCACGCGGCACCTCCTCACTACCCGCCGTCAACGCGCAGGGGAATCGCTGGACGAGTATCTGGAGAGCCTGACCCTACTCGCCCGCAACTGCAGGGATGTGAAGGCCGAGGAGCACAGGAAGCTGATGATCCGGGACACCTACATGGCTGGGGTCCGGTCTAACTACGTCCGACAGCAACTGCTGGAAAACGGGACCACTGACCTGCAGGACACGGTAAAGCTAGCCACCTCGCTGGAGGTGGCCTACCTGAGCCTCAGCGCATTCCCGGCAGACCCAGCGAACCCCTCGTGGTCACCACCGACGCGGCCTTCGCCAGACCCGACTACGTCCCAGGCCTGTGCCGCGCGGCTGCCCGCTCAGCTCGGGGGACCGTCTTGCTACTTCTGCGGGCAGTGCCAACACCCCCAGCAGCGTTGCCCAGCCCGCACCGCGACACGCAGCGACTGCGGCAAAAGGGGACATTTAGCCGGAGTCTGTCTGGCCCGATCCAAAGCCCCGAAGTCAAAAGCTCACCAGGCCCGATCCACGGACTCACAGGCCCACAGAGCCCACAATGGGGCTGCGTGCCTGCCGGTACCACCCCCTGCAGATGCAACATCCGCCTCATGCAGCTCATGGGGGGCACCATCTTCAACTCAGCCCGACACGTGCGACCCATGGGCGCTGCCATCTTGTGACCCCGATACCTCCGACCACGCAGACTACCCGCAGCTCGGCGCGGTCATCCTCAACCAGTCGCGGCCAAAACATCTGAAGAATTCAATGATGGCCGTCAGGGTTAATGGGCGCGAGACCCCCTGTCTTTTCGACTCCTGGAGCACAGAGAGCTTCGTCCACCCCGACACGGTAAGGCGCTGCACCCTCCACATCTACCCTGCAGCCCAGACAATTTCCCTCGCCTCCGGATCCCATTCGGTTCAGATCCGGGGGTACTGTGTCACGAACCTCGCGATACAGGGCGCTGAGTACGCCCATTTTAAACTGTATATCCTCCCTCACCTCTGCGCCCCCTACACCTTGGACTTGACTTCCAATGAAGTCACCGAAGCCTGACCCTAAAGTATGGCGGACCCGTACCCCCTCTCACTGTATGTAGCCTCGCAACCCTTAAGGCCAACCCCCCCTTCACTCTTTGCGAACCTCACCCCCGACTGTTGTGCAGGTCAAAGAGACTCAGACAGAGTGAGAATTTGAAACTTGGTAATTTGGTGCAGTGAGGTAATTCGGTGCAGAGTGGGAGAAGGTGCTTTTTCCCGACTGTTTTGTTCTCTCTCTTTCTTCTGGCCTGTAACTTTTAATCAGCAGGGAGAGAACCAGAGAGCATCTGAGACCCTCAGAAGGTAAGTAAGTGATTTTTACTCATTTTTACTTGTATTACCTTTTCAAATTGTGTGTGTGTGTGTGTGTGGTTGGGGGGGGGGGGTTGGAAACTGAAGTGACATCGCAGAAAAGCTGTGACCTGAGTGGCTGGTTGGGAATCTACACTAAATTTAAAAAATTAAGCATTGGTAACTAATTAAACATAATTACTGAATTATAATTTAGAGGGGTATCTAAGCCAGAGATCGGAGAGTACTATATTTAGCTTTCGCATTTATAGTAGAAATCTAGTGCTAGGAAACAGATAGTTAACAGTAACTTTTTGTTTTTAACTTTTAACTTTTAACGTTAATTTACTAATTAATTGATGCAATGTCAGTTAGAGGGGTGCAGTGCTCTCTGACTGTGAGATGCGGCAGGTCCGGGAGGCTTCCAGCGTCCCGGGTGGCTTCATCTGCAGAAAGTGCACCCAACTGGAGTTCCTCACAGACCGCATGGTTCGGTTGGAGCAGCAATTGGATGCACTTAGGAGCATGCAGGAGGCACTTGCTCCCTGTGTGGATGGCGAACAGGGCTGCAGGAAGGATGAGTCAGCTGACCAAGGCACCATGGTTCAGCAGGCCATTCAAGGGGAGGGAGTAAATAGGCAAGTTATAGCTGTAGGGGATTCTATTATCAGGGGGATAGATCGTATCCTGTGTGAGCAGGATGAAGAGTCCCGCATGGTATGTTGCCTGCCCGGTGCTAGAGTGCGGGACATCTCTGACCGGCTTGAAAGGATACTGGAGAGGGAGGGGGAGGATCCAGTTGTTGTGGTCCATGTCGGTACCAACAACATAGGCAAGTCTAGTAAAGAGGACCTGTTTAGAGATTATAAAGAGCTAGGATTCAAATTAAAAAAAACAGGTCCTCAAGGGTCATAATCTCCGGATTACTGCCCGAGCCACGTGCAAATTGGCATAGGGAGGCAAGAATAAGGGAAGTTAACTCGTGGCTGAAAGAGTGGTGTGGGAAAGAGGGATTCCTTTTCATGGGACACTGGCATCAGTTTTGGGACAGGGGGGACCTATACCGTTGGGATGGTCTCCACCTGAACCGAGCTGGGACCAGTGTTCTGGCGAAAAGAGTAAATAGGGTGGTCAATAGGACTTTAAACTAGAGATTGGGGGGGAAGGGAAAGTCAGGGAACCAAGAGGTGAAGTAATCAGTGGGAAGCGTAGCTGCTTAGGAATACAAAAAAGCACGAAAAGACAGAACTCAGGAGAGGTTACGATATTCCCCATTCCACAAAATATGACACAGTGTATGGAAAGGCTCAGTAAACCAAGGTCCACCACACTAAGAAAACTAAAAGGGACGGTCAATAGAGAATTAAAGGTGCTATATTTAAATGCGCGCAGTGTACGGAACAAGGTAGATGAGCTTGTGGCCCAGATTGTGACTGGCAGGTATGATGTGGTAGGCATCACAGAGACATGGTTGCAGGGGGTTCAGGACTGGCATTTAAACATCCAGGGATTCACAACCTATCGAAAAGACAGAGAGGTGGGCAGAGGGGGCGGGGTTGCCTTGTTAATTAGGAATGAAATTAAATCAATAGCACTAAACAACATAGGGTCAGATGATGTGGAGTCTGTGTGGGTAGAGTTGAGGAACCACAACGGCAAAAAAACCATAATGGGAGTTATGTCCAGGCCTCCCAACAGTGGTCAGGACCAGGGGCATAAGATGCACGATGAAATAGAAAGTGCATGTCAGAAAGGCAAGGTCACAGTGATCATGGGGGACTTCAATATGCAGGTGGACTGGGTAAATAATGCTGCCAGTGGACCCAAGGAAAGGGAATTCATTGAATGTTTACAGGAGGGCTTTTTGGAACAGCTTGCGATGGAGCCCACGAGGGAACAGGCCATTCTGGACTTAGTGTTATGTCATGAGCCAGACTTGATTAAAGATCTTAAAGTAAGGGAACACTTGGGGGGCAGTGATCATAATATGGTAGAATTCAATCTGCAATTTGAAAGAAAGAAGGTAGAATCAGATGTAAAGGTGTTACAGTTAAATAAAGGTAACTACAGGGGCATGACGGAGGAACTGACGAAAATCGGCTGGGAGCAGAGCCTAGTGGGAAAGACAGTAGAACAGCAATGGCAGGAGTTTCTGGGAGTAATTGAGGACACAGTACAGAGGTTCATCCCAAAGAAAAGAAAGGTTATCAGAGGGGGGGATTAGGCAGCCATGGCTGACAAAGGAAGTTAGGGAATGCATCAAAGCAAAAGAGAAAGCCTATAATGTGGCAAAGAGTAGTGGGAAGTCAGAAGATTGGGAAGGCTACAAAAACAAACAGAGGATAACAAAGAGAGAAATAAGGAAAGAGAGGATCAAATATGAAGGTAGGCTAGCCAGGAACATTAGGAATGATAGTAAAAGTTTATTTAAATACATTAAAAACAAACGGGAGGCAAAAGTAGACATTGGGCCACTCCAAAATGACGCTGGTAATCTAGTGATGGGAGACAAGGAAATAGCTGAGGAACTAAATAAGTACTTTGCGACAGTCTTCACAGTAGAAGACATGAGTAATATCCCAACAATTCAGGAGAGTCAGGGGGCAGAGTTGAATATGGTAGCCATCACAAAGGAGAAAGTGCTAGAGAAACTAAGAGGTCTAAAAATTGATAAATCTCCGGGCCCAGATGGGCTACATCCTAGAGTTCTAAAGGAGATAGCTGAAGAAATAGTGGCGGCGTTAGTTATGATCTTTCAAAAGTCACTGGAGTCAGGGAAAGTCCCAGAGGATTGGAAAATCGCTGTTGTAAACCCCCTGTTCAAGAAGGGAACAAGGAAAAAGATGGAAAATTATAGGCCAATTAGCCTAACCTCGGTTGTTGGCAAGAATCTAGAATCCATTGTTAAGGATGAGATTTCTAAATTCTTGGAAGTGCAGGGTGGGATTAGGACAAGTCAGCATGGATTTAGTAAGGGGAGGTCATGTCTGACAAACCTGTTAGAGTTCTTTGAAGAGATAACAAATAGGTTAGACCAAGGAGAGCCAATGGATGTTATCTATCTTGACTTCCAAAAGGCCTTTGATAAGGTGCCTCACGGGAGACTGCTGAGTAAAATAAGGGCCCATGGTATTCGAGGCAAGGTACTAACATGGATTGACGATTGGCTGTCAGGCAGAAGGCAGAGAGTTGGGATAAAAGGTTCTTTTTCGGAATGGCAACCGGTGACGAGTGGTGTCCCGCAGGGTTCAGTGCTGGGGCCACAGCTGTTCTCTTTATATATTAACGATCTAGGTGACGGGACTGGGGGCATTCTGGCTAAGTTTGCCGATGATACAAAGATAGGTGGAGGGGCAGGTAGTATGGAGGAGGTGGGGAGGCTGCAGAAAGATTTAGACAGTTTAGGAGAGTGGTCCAAGAAATGGCTGATGAAATTCAACGTGGGCAAGTGCAAGGTCTTGCACTTTGGAAAAAAGAATAGAGGCATGGACTATTTTCTAAACGGTGCAAAGGGACTTGGGAGTCCTAGTCCAGGATTCCCTAAAGGTAAACTTGCAGGTTGAGTCCGTAATTAAGAAAGCAAATGCAATGCTGTCATTTATCTCAAGAGGCTTGGGATATAAAAGCAGGGATGTACTTCTGAAGCTTTATAAAGCATTAGTTAGGCCCCATTTAGAATACTGTGAGCAATTTTGGGCCCCACACCTCAGGAAGGACATACTGGCAGTGGAGCGGGTCCAGCGGAGATTCATACGGATGATCCCAGGAATGGTAGGCCTAACATACGATGAACGTCTGAGGATCCTGGGATTATATTCATTGGAGTTTAGGAGGTTGAGGGGAGATCTAACAGAAACTTACAAGATAATGAATGGCTTCGATAGGGTGGATGTAGGGAAGTTGTTTCCATTAGCAGGGGAGACTAGGACCCAGGGGCACAGCCTTAGAATAAAAGGGAGTCACTTTAGAACAGAGGTGAGGAGAAATTTCTTCAGCCAGAGAGTGGTGGGTCTGTGGAATTCATTGCCACAGAGGGCGGTGGAGGCCGGGACGTTGAGTGTCTTTAAGACAGAAGTTGATAAATTCTTGATTTCTCGAGGAATTAAGGGCAATGGAGAGAGAGCGGGTAAATGGAGTTGAAATCAGCCATGATTGAATGGTGGAGTGGACTCGATGGGCCGAATGGCCTTCCGCTCCTATGTCTTATGGTCTTATGGAAAGTGTCATAGATAGCAGTTATATAAATGTGGTCACACCCAAGGTGCAGGCAAAGAAATGGGTGACCACCAGAAAGGGCAGGCAGTCAGTGCAGGAATCCCCTGTGGTTGTCCCCCTCTCGAACAGGTATACCCCTTAGGCTACCCCCCCCGACAGTATCCAATCAGGGGAAAACAGCAGCAGCCAGAGCAGTGGCACCACGGCTGGCTCTGATGTTCAGAAGGGAGGGTCAAAGCGCAGAAGAGCAATAGTAATAGGGGACTCTATAGTCAGGGGCACAGATAGGCGCTTCTGTGGACGTGAAAGAGACTCCAGGATGGTATGTTGCCTCCCTGGTGCCAGGGTCCAGGATCTCTCCAAATGGGTAGAGGGAATCCTGAAGGGGGAGGGCAAGCAGGCAGAGGTCATTGTACATATTGGTACTAATGACATAGGCAGGAAGGGGCATGAGGTCCTGCAGCAGGAGTTCAGGGAGCTAGGCAGAAAGTTAAAAGACAGGACCTTTAGGGTTGTAATCTCGGGATTACTCCCTGTGCCACATGCCAGTGAGGCTAGAAATAGGAAGATAGAGCAGCTAAATACGTGGCTAAACAGCTGGTGTAGGAGGGAGGGTTTCCGTTATCTGGACCACTGGGAGCTCTTCCGGGGCAGGTGTGACCTATATAAGGACGGGTTGCATCTAAACTGGAGAGGCATAAATATCCTGGCCGCGAGGTTTGCTAGTGTCACACGGGAGGGTTTAAACTAGTATAGCAGGGGGGTGGGCACGGGAGCAATACGTCAGATGGTGAGAGCATTGAGGGAGAACTAGGGAATAGGGACAGTGTGGCTCTGAGGCAGAGCAGACGGGGAGAAGTTGCTGAACACAGCGGGTCTGGTGGCCTGAAGTGCATATGTTTTAATGCAAGAAGTATTACGGGTAAGGCAGATGAACTTAGAGCTTGGATTAGCACTTGGAACTATGATGTTGTTGCCATGACAGAAACCTGGTTGAGGGAAGGGCAGGATTGGCAGCTAAACGTTCCAGGATTTAGATGTTTCAGGCGGGATAGAGGGGGATGTAAAAGGGGAGGCGGAGTTGCGCTACTGGTTAGGGAGAATATCACAGCTGTACTGCAGGAGGACACCTCAGAGGGCAGTGAGGCTATATGGGTAGAGATCAGGAATAAGAAGGGTGCAGTCACAATGTTGGGGGTTTACTACAGGCCTCCCAACAGCCAGCGGGAGATAGAGGAGCAGATAGGCAGACAGATTTTGGAAAAGAGTAAAAACAACAGGATTGTGGTGATGGGAGACTTCAACTTCCCCAATATTGACTGGGACTCACTTAGTGCCAGGGGCTTAGACGGGGCAGAGTTTGTAAGGAGCATCCAGGAGGGCTTCTTAAAACAACATGTAGACAGTCCAACTAGGGAAGGGGCGGTACTGGACCTGGTATTGGGGAATGAGCCCGGCCAGGTGGTAGATGTTTCAGTAGGGGAGCATTTCGGAAACAGTGACCACAATTCAGTAAGTTTTAAAGTGCTGGTGGACAAGGATAAGAGTGGTCCTAGGGTGAATGTGCTAAATTGGGGGAAGGCTAATTATAACAATATTAGGCAGGAACTGAAGAACCTAGATTGGGGGTGGATGTTTGAGGGCAAATCAACATCTGACATGTGGGAGGCTTTCAAGTGTCAGTTGAAAGGAATTCAGGACCGGCATGTTCCTGTGAGGAAGAAGGATAAATACGGCAATTTTCGGGAACCTTGGATAACGAGAGATATTGTAGGCCTCGTCAAAAAGAAAAAGGAGGCATTTGTCAGGGCTAAAAGACTGGGAACAGACGAAGCCTGTGTGGAATATAAGGAAAGTAGGAAGGAACTTAAGCAAGGAGTCAGGAGGGCTAGAAGGGGTCACGAAAAGTCATTGGCAAATAGGGTTAAGGAAAATCCTAAGGCTTTTTACACGTACATAAAAAGCAAGAGGGTAGCCAGGGAAAGGGTTGGCCCACTGAAGGATAGGCAAGGGAATCTATGTGTGGAGCCAGAGGAAATGGGCGAGGTACTAAATGAATACTTTGCATCAGTATTCACCAAAGAGAAGGAATTGGTAGATGTTGAGTCTGGAGAAGGGTGTGTAGATAGCCTGGGTCACATTGAGATCCAAAAAGACAAGGTGTTGGGAGTCTTAAAAAAATATTAAGGTAGATAAGTCCCCAGAGCCTGATGGGATCTACCCCAGAATACTGAAGGAGGCTGGAGAGGAAATTGCTGAGGCCTTGACAGAAATCTTTGGATCCTCACTGTCTTCAGGTGATGTCCCGGAGGACTGGAGAATAGCCAATGTTGTTCCTCTGTTTAAGAAGGGTAGCAAGGATAATCCAGGGAACTACAGGCCGGTGAGCCTTACTTCAGTGGTAGGGGAATTACTGGAGAGAATTCTTCGAGACAGGATCTACTCCCATTTGGAAGCAAATGGACATATTAGTGAGAGGCAGCACGGTTTTGTGAAGGGGAGGTCGAGTCTCACTAACTTGATAGAGTTTTTCGAGGAGGTCACAAAGATGATTGATGCAGGTAGGGCAGTGGATGTTGTCTACGTGGACTTCAGTAAGGCCTTTGACAAGGTCCCTCATGGTAGACTAGTACAAAATGTGAAGTCACATGGGATCAGGGGTGAGCTGGCAAGGTGGATACAGAACTGGCTAGGTCATAGAAGGCAGAGAGTAGCAATGGAAGGATGCTTTTCTAATTGGAGGGCTGTGACCAGTGGTGTTCCGCAGGGATCAGTGCTGGGACCTTTGCTGTTTGTAGAATATATAAATGATTTGGAGGAAAATGTAACTGGTCTGATTAGTAAGTTTGCAGACTACACAAAGGTTAGTGGAATTGCGGATAGCGATGAGGACTGTCAGAGGATACAGCAGGATTTAGATTGTTTGGAGACTTGGGCGGAGAGATGGCAGATGGAGTTTAATCCAAACAAATGTGAGGTAATGCATTTTGGAAGGTCGAATGCAGGTCGGGAATATACAGTGAATGGTAGAACCCTCAAGAGTATTGAAAGTCAGAGAGATCTAGGAGTACAGGTCCACAGGTCACTGAAAGGGGCAACACAGATGGAGAAGGTAGTCAAGAAGGCATACGGCATGCTTGCCTTCATTGGCCGGGGCATTGAGTATAAGAATTGGCAAGTCATGTTGCAGCTGTATAGAACCTTAGTTAGGCCACACTTGGAGTATAGTGTTCAATTCTGGTCGCCACACTACCAGAAGGATGTAGAGGCTTTAGAGAGGGTGCAGAAGAGATTTACCATAATGTTGCCTGGTATGGAGGGCATTAGCTATGAGGAGCGGTTGAATAAACTCGGTTTGTTCTCCCTGGAACGACGGAGGTTGAGGGGCGACCTGATAGAGGTCTACAAAATTATGAGGGGCATAGACAGAGTGGATAGTCGGAGGCTTTTCCCCAGGGTAGAGGGGTCAATTACTAGGGGGCATAGGTTTAAGGTGAGAGGGGCAAGGTTTAGAGTAGATGTACGAGGCAAGTTTTTTACGCAGTGGGTAGTGGGTGCCTGGAACTCGCTACCGGAGGAGGTGGTGGAAGCAGGGACGATAGTGACATTTAAGGGGCATCTTGACAAATACATGAGTAGGATGGGAATAGAGGGATACGGACCCAGGAAGTGCAGAAGTTTAGTCGGGCAGCACGGGCTTGGAGGGCCGAAGGGCCTGTTCCTGTGCTGTACATTTCTTTGTTCTTTGTTCTTTTGTAAGCCCGTCGCCACCAGGAGCAGGCGGTACAGTGCACAAGACATGATTTTTATCAAGTCGGAGGTCCAGCGACTCTTGAGGGAGGGGGTCATCGAGGCCAGCAACAGCCCCTGGAGAGCGCAAGTGGTGGTTGTCCGGACCGGGGAAAAGAATCGGATGGTTGTGGATTACAGCCAGACTATTAACCGGTTCACGCAACTTGATGCACATCAGAGATGGCCAACCAGATCGCACAGTTCCGGGTGTTCTCCACGGTCAATCTGAAGTCTGCCTACCACCAGCTCCCGATCCGCCCGGAAGATCGCCACTACACTGCTTTTCAAGCAGTCGGCCGACTCTTCCACTTCCTCAGGGTCCCATTCGGCGTCACTAATGGGGTCTCCGTCTTCCAGAGAACGATGGACCGAATGGTGGACCAGTACGGGCTGCGGGCAACATACCCGTACTTGGACAATGTCACCATCTGCAGCCATGATCAGCAGGACCTTCAGAGGTTCCTGCAAACCGCCCAATCCCTCAACCTCACATATAACAAGGAGAAGTGCGTTTTCCGCACAACCCGGCGAGCCATCCTCGGCTATGTCGTGGAAAACGGGGACCTAGGGCCCGACCCCGACCGCATGCGCCCCCTCGTGGAACTTCCCCTTCCCCACAGCCTCAAGGCCCTCATACGCTGCCTGGAGCTATACTCCTATTATGCCCAGTGGGTCCCCAACTGTGCGGACAAAGCCCGCCCACTTGTCAAAGCCACTATATTGCCCCTGACGGCTGAGGCCCACTCGGCCTTCAGCCGCATCAAGGCCGATATCACTGAGGCCGCGATGTACACGGTGGACAAGTCCGTCCCCTTCCAGGTAGAGAGCGATGCGTCAGACATCGCCCTGGCCGCCACCCTCAACCAGGCAGACAGGCCAGTAGCATTCTTTTCTAGAACCCTCCACGCCTCCGAGGTTCGACACTCCTCTGTCGAGAAGGAAGCACAAGCCATTGTGGAAGCAGTGTGGCATTGGAGGCACTACCTCGCCGGTAGGAGGTTCACCCTCGTCACCGACCGACGGTCGATAGCCTTCATGTTCGATAACGCACAACGGGGCAAAATCAAAAACGCCAAAATCTTGAGGTGGAGGATTGAACTCTCCACCTACACGTACGATATCAAATGGTACATCGTATACATTCCTGTCTGGCGCAAAAACACAACAGGAAAGTAGCCCAAACATGACATACAAAAGAAATGAAGAATAGTATTAGATCCAAAAAGGGGCCATATACAATTGGCTGCTGTTTCAATCATTTTGGCAGGTTTGGGGTGACAAGCCAGAATTACCCTGACTTGGGGACAGTCCGGTTTGGGTGGTCTGTAATCTACATATTCACTGGTTTGACTGCCTCGATCATTGATTTACACACCTGCCAATAAACCCCAACAAAACTGTCCAGTTTCTTTATTCGCATCTTTCTTTTTCTTTTTTGGGGCGGGGTTCTCTAATCCCGCAGCAGATTGTCCACGCCATCGTAAACGCCGTCGCAGCTGCTGCTCCAGCTGCTGCAGCCGCCTGTCCCGGCGTGAACTGAGCGCCGCGGGATCCGCGCATGCACAGTGGCTCCCTTCAACGCGCCGGCCCCGACGCAACGTGGCGCAGGACCACGGGGGCCGGCATGTAGGAAAGGAGGCCCCTAGCCAGAAAGGCCGGCCCGCCAACCAGTGGGCCCCGATAGTGGGCAGGCCACATCGGAGCCCCCCCCCCCCCCCCCGCCCCCCCCCCCCACCGGGGGTCGGACCCACCCCCCCCCCTGCCACAGGCCACCCCCTGACCCTTCCACATTGAGGTCCCGCCGGCTGAGAGCAGGTGTGGACGGCGCCGGCGGGACTCACCGTTTTCACGAGAATCTGCGGGCCGGCAATTTGAGCCGCTGTCGGGGCTTCTCCGGCCCGGCCCCAGGCTGGGAGATTCCCGCCCATGATCTCTGCAACATCGACTGATAGGGAGCAGTTTATAATTCAGCAAAGGAGGACCAAGTGATTGATTAAGATGGAAAAATAGTGTACGAGTGTACAGGTGCAAGGAACATGAAAGAGGACGGTAAAAGCTTCTGTGAGTCATGGAAAAATAAAAAGATTGGTGAAGATAAATGTAGGTCCCTTAGAGTCTGAAACGGGAGAATTTATAATGGAGAACAAGGAAATGGCCGAGCAATTAAACAACTACTTTAGTTCTGACTTCACAGAAAACACAAACAACTTCCCAGGAATGTTAAGGAATCAATGGTCTTATGAGAAGGTGGAATTGAAGGAAAATAGTTTTGGAAAAAAAAATAGGGTTGGATAAATTAACGGGATTGAAAGCTGATAAATCCCCAGGCGTTTATAATCTAAATCCCAAGGTAGTAAAGGAGGTGGCCATGGAAATAGTAGATGTCTTGTTTCTCATCTCCCAGAATTCTGTCGATTCTGGAAAAGTCCGGCAGATTGGAGGGTTGTAAATGTAACCCCGACATTTAAAAAAGGAGGGAGGGAGGAAACAGGGAATCACAGACCGGTTAACCCAACATAAGTGATATACCCTCAATTATGACACGAGAGAGTGTACTCGTGAAACAAAGGCTTTAATAAACAGAGAACTTCGCCAGCCGGAGAGATGAGTGCTCACTGAGCGCCGCCCACAGGACGTCACCTTGTATCCGGCCCCTGGGAGGTGGAGCCGGAGGCGGAGTCCCCCGGGGTTCCAAACCCGGTCTTAAAGGGACATTACATGCATGATCTTAAAGGCACATTACCCATTCATCACAATCAGCAGTAGGGAAAATGCTAGAGTCTAATATAAATAGGACACTTAGAAAATATCAGCGGCATTAGGGTCAACATGGACTTAAGAAAGGAAAATCATGTTTGACAAACCTACTGGAGGTTTTGAGGATGTAACTAGTAGAATAGATAAGGGTGAACCAGTGGATGTGGTGTATTGGGATTTTCAGAAAGCTTTTGAAAGAGGTTAATGTGCAAAATTCAAACATGTGGGATTGGGGTCAATATATTGTACGGATTAAGAATTAGTAAGCAGACAGAAAACAGAGAGGAGGATTAAATGGACCATTTTCTGCAAAATTTGTCACTGAACAACATGGCGAGATATTATGGTAAATGTTGATCAAACAGGTCAGTTTTATGCATCATCTTGCAGAAGAGAAATAGAGGTGGACAGAGAGAATTCTAGAGTGTACAGCCCAGGAAACAAAGCAGATCCACCAACAGAGCAGGTTAATTAAAATTGGGGGCGTGCAAAGGCCAGAGGGGAGGAGAGTAGAGATTTGGGAGAGTGCGAGTTGGGATGGAGGAAGTTAGGGAGGGCTGAGACCAATGAGGAGACGCGGAAAAACGTGTGACTTTTAAACTTGAGGCGTTGCTGGTCTGGGAATCAATGGAGGTGAGCGAGCACCGAGGTTATGGGTGAATGGAATCCAGCGTGACAGCAGCCCAGGCCCAGTTTTCATTCTTACCTGGCCAACAGGTGTTGATCTCCAGATCTCAGGTCATCCCAAGGACTCTTGGATGGTTCGGCATACATGATGGGCTGCTGGCAGTGTAGTGTAATGGGAGAAGCGTGACCAGGTGAGGACCAGTACATCGAAGGACTCAGACACTGCTTGACAATGGTTCCATCAGGACCACCAGCATCACTGGACATGCTGTACCCCAGGATGGAGGGATTGTAGAAGGCAAGTGTGGGGTACTCATTTGGGGAAGGAATGCAAATCGGACCGTGCTCAGACAGGCTTGGCACAGAGCTACCGTACTGCGGCTGATTGGGCCCAGCCAGAGGAGAGTTTTTAATCTGGTTTTCTATTGGTCCAGCTCGGAGTTCTTGTAGCTCAGACATCGAGGATTCTTTCATCGGTGAGGTGGCCATGGTTGAAGAGCAGGTCCCTCGGAGAAAGAACTTGCTTGGAGATCTCCGCTCATAAAACCATTGTGTCTTCTCACTAAAAAAAAAAGAGCAGAAAAAAAAACAGCAATTTATTGTCAGGAATGAAAACATCAAGACATAAGCAGTGGGTTGGAAGGCAGGGCGGTTGTCTGTCTGTCTGCCTGTCTGTCTGCCTGTCTGGGTGATGGCTGTCTGTCTGTCGCCTGTCTGGGTGATGGGCTGTCTGTCTGTCATCTGTCTGGGTGGTGGTCTGTCTGTCTAGCTGTCGCTTGTCTGGGTGCTGGTCTGTTTGTCCATCTGCCTATTTGTTGGTAGAAGTTGGTATTGATTCCCTGCAGTGCATTCGGCCCATCGAATCTGCACCGAATCTCTGAAAGGGCATCCCACTGAGGGTCAGGTCCCACCCTATCAACTTAACCCAGTAACCCCACCTAACCTTCTGGACACTAAGGGGAAATTTAGCATCGGCAAATCCACCAAAACTGCACATCTTTGGACTGTGGGAGGAAACCGGACCACCCGGAGGAGACCCACGCAGACACGGGGAGGATGTGCAGACTCCGCACAGACAGTGACCCAAGCCGGAATCGAACCTCGGACCCTGGAGCTGTGAGGCAGCAGTGCTAACCACTGTGCCACCCTGCCGCTCCTGTTTGACTGCGAGTCGGTCTGGGGGGGTGGACTGATGTCCACCCGTCTGGGTGGTGGTTTGTCTGTGTATCTGTCTGTCAGTCTGCCTGTCTGCTTGCCTGCTGGATGTCTATCTGTCAATCTGTCTCAGGGAATGCTGCACTGTCGGAGAGTCAGTGCTGAGGGAGTGCCGCACTGTCAGAGGTTCAGTACTGAGGGAGTGCTGCACTGTCAGCGGGTCAGAACTGGGGGAGTGCTGCACTGTCAAGAGAGTCAGTACTGAGGGAGTGCTGCACTGTCAGTGGGTCAGTACTGAGGGAGTGCCGCACTGTCAGCGGGTCAGAACTGAGGGAGTGCTCCACTGTCAGAGGGTCAGTACTGAGGGAGTGCCGCACTGTCAGAGGGTCAGTACTGAGGGAGTGCCGCACAGTCAGAGGGTCAGTACTGAGGGAGTGCTGCACTGTCAGAGGGTCAGTACTGAGGGAGTGCTGCACTGTCAGCGGGTCAGTACTGAGGGAGTGCTCCACTGTCAGATGGTCAGTACTGAGGGAATGCCGCGCTGTCAGACGGTCAGTACTGAGGGAGTGCTGCACTGTCAGAGGGTCAGTGTTGAGGGAGTGCTGCACTGTCAGAGGGTCAGTACGGAGGGAGTGCTGCACTGTCAGAGGATCAGTGCTGAGGGAATGCTGCACTGTCAGAGGATCAGTACTGAGGGAGTGCCGCACTGTCAGAGGATCAGTGCTGAGGGAATGCTGCACTGTCAGAGGATCAGTACTGAGGGAGTGCCGCACTGTCAGAGGGTCAGTACTGAGGGAGTGCTGCACTGTCAGAGGGTCAGTACTGAGGGCGTGCTGCACTGTCAGAGGGTCAGTACTGAGGGAGTGCTGCTCTGTCAGAGGGTCAGTACTGAGATAGCTTAGAAACCTGATATCTGGCACTGTACTGGTCAGGGGAGTGTTGATGGGGACAGTGTAGACGGAGCTTTACTCTGTATCTAACCCCGTGTTGTACCTGTCCTGGGAGTGTTTGATGGGGACAGTGTAGACGGCGCTTTACTCTGTATCTAACCCCGTGTTGTACCTGTCCTGGGAGTGTTTGATGGGGACTGTGTAGAGGGAGCTTTACTCTGTATCTAACCCCGTGCTGTACCTGTCCTGGGAGTGTTTGATGGGGACAGTGTAGAGGGAGCTTTACTCTGTATCTAACCCCGTGCTGTACCTGTCCTGGGAGTGTCTGATGGGCCAGTGTAGAGGGAGCTTTACTCTGTATCTAACCCTTAACTGTTCCTGTCCTGGGTGTGTTTGATGGGGACAGTGTAGAGGGAGCTTTACTCTGTATCTAACCCCGTGCTGTACCTGTCCTGGGAGTGTTTGATGGGACAGTGTAGAGGGAGCTTTACTCTGTATCTAACCCCGTGCTGCACCAGTTCTGGGAGTGTTTGATGGGGACAGCGTAGACGGAGCTTTACTCTGTATCAAACCCCATGTTGTACCTGTCCTGGGAGTGTCTGATGGGGACAGTGTAGAGAGAGCTTTACTCTGTCTCTAACCCCGTGCTGTACCTGTCCTGGGAGTGTCTGATAGGTCAGTGTAGAGGGAGCTTTACTCTGTATCTAACCCCGTGCTGTAGGGACAGTGTAGAGGGAGTTTTACAGTTTTGATACAGGAACTGGCTGTGTAAAGTCTTTCAATGCTGAGCACAATCAAAATATTGAACAAAAGGTTTGTGTACAAATTGGAAGTGAAATGTGATATTTCACACCCTCCTCTGTGGAGAAGAGTTTGAGCTACTAAAAATGAAACGGTCCACAAATGAAAAATTAATCCCAGGAACATTGTGCCAATAAAATCCTGCAAGTGAGGTCACAGGAGGATTGCAGAAATGGTGACTTTTAAAAACTTTTCTTTGAACTTTTGAATGAATTATGTAAGTTTGGAATAGGGGATCCACATGCTGTTTCACTGACGGTCAACGTTCATTCAGTCACTTTCCATCTCCGAGTAAGAAGGCAGGGTGGCTGAGTGATTGGTGCGTCACTCTTGGGATGCTTGGAGCTGATGCAATGAATCATCGGAGAAACATCCAACAAGTGTTGGCAACTGTTCGCCACAGCTGAGAGCTGCTTCACAGCAAGCGTGAGGAGTCCATCCAACATTGCAAACTGCTACCATGGTGGATGAACAATGTGTGTTCAGGGAGAGTGCGGAGGGGGCTGGTGCAGGTGGGCGGGGGGGGGGGGGGGGGGGGAGAGTCTGGTGCAGGTGGGCGGGGGGGGGGGGGCTGGTGCAGGTGGGCGGGGAGTCCGGGGGGGGCTGGTGTAGGTGGGCGGGGGGGGGGGGGGGGGGCTGGTGCAGGTGGGCGGGGTGTCCGGAGGGGGCTGGTGTAGGTGGGCGGGGAGTCCGGAGGGGGCTGGTGTAGGTGGGCGGGGGGGGGGCTGGTGTAGGTGGGCGGGGGGGGGGGCTGGTGTAGGTGGGCGGGGAGTGCGGGGGGGGCTGGTGTAGGTGTGCGGAGGGGGCTGGTGCAGGTGGGCGGGGGGGGGGGGCTGGTGTAGGTGGGCGGGGAGTCCGGGGGGGGGCTGGTGTAGGTGGGCGGGGGGTGCGGAGGGGGCTGGTGTAGGTGTGCGGAGGGGGCTGGTGTAGGTGGGCGGAGGGGGCTGGTGCAGGTGGGCGGGGGGTGCGGAGGGGGCTGGTGCAGGTGGGCGGGGGGGGCTGGTGTAGGTGGGCGGAGGGGGCTGGTGCAGGTGGGCGGGGGGGGCTGGTGTAGGTGTGCGGGGGGGGGCTGGTGGAGGTGGGCGGGGAGTCCGGGGGGGGCTGTTGTAGGTGGGCGGGGAGTCCGGGGGGGGGCTGTTGTAGGTGGGCGGGGAGTCCGGGGGGGGGGCTGGTGTAGGTGGGTGGGCGGGGATGCGGAGGGGGCTGGTGTAGGTGGGCGGGGTGTCCGGGGGGGGGGCTGGTGTAGGTGGGCGGGGAGTCCGGGGGGGCTGGTGTAGGTGGGCGGGGAGTCCGGGGGGGGGCTGGTGTAGGTGGGCGGGGGGGGCTGGTGTAGGTGGGCGGGGTGTCCGGGGGGGGGGCTGGTGTAGGTGGGCGGGGAGTCCGGGGGGGGGCTGGTGTAGGTGGGCGGGGAGTCCGGGGGGGGGCTGGTGTAGGTGGGCGGGGAGTCCGGGGGGGGGGCTGGTGTAGGTGGGCGGGGAGTCCGGGGGGGGCTGGTGTAGGTGGGCGGGGGGGGCTGGTGTAGGTGGGCGGGGTGTCCGGGGGAGGCTGGTGTAGGTGGGCGGGGGGGGGGGCTGGTGTAGATGGGCGGGCGGGGGGCTGGTGTAGGTGGGCGGGGAGTCCGGGGGGGGGCTGGTGTAGGTGGGCGGGGTGTCCGGGGGGGCTGGTGTAGGTGGGCGGGGTGTCCGGGGGGGCTTGTGTAGGTGTGCGGGGGGGGGCTGGTGCAGGTGGGCGGGGTGTCCGGGGGGGGCTGGTGTAGGTGGGCGGGGGGGGCTGGTGTAGGTGGGCGGGGAGTCCGGGGGGGGCTGGTGTAGGTGGGCGGGGAGTCCGGGGGGGGGCTGGTGTAGGTGGGTGGGGAGTCCGGGGGGGGCTGGTGTAGGTGGACGAGGTGTCCGGGGGGGGCTGGTGTAGGTGGGCGGGGGGGGCTGGTGTAGGTGGGCGGGGAGTCCGGGGGGGGCTGGTGTAGGTGGGCGGGGAGTCCGGGGGGGGGCTGGTGTAGGTGGGTGGGGAGTCCGGGGGGGGCTGGTGTAGGTGGACGAGGTGTCCGGGGGGGGCTGGTGTAGGTGGGCGGGGGGGGCTGGTGTAGGTGGGCGGGGTGTCCGGGGGGGGGGGCTGGTGTAGGTGTGCGGGGGGGGCTGGTGTAGGTGGGCGGGGTGTCCGGAGGAGGCTGGTGTAGGTGGGCGGGGTGTCCGGAGGAGGCTGGTGTAGGTGGGCGGGGGGGGCTGGTGTAGGTGGGCGGGGGGGGCTGGTGCAGGTGGGCGGGGTGTCCGGGGGGGGCTGGTGTAGGTGGGCGGGGGGGGCTGGTGTAGGTGGGCGGGGGGGGCTGGTGTAGGTGGGCGGGGTGTCCGGGGGGGGGGCTGGTGTAGGTGTGCGGGGGGGCTGGTGTAGGTGTGCGGGGGGGGCTGGTGTAGGTGGGCGGGGGATCCGGGGGGGCTGGTGTAGGTGGGCGGGGGATCCGGGGGGGGCTGGTGTAGGTGGGCGGGGAGTCCGGACGGGGCTGGTGCAGGTGGGCGGGGAGTCCGGGGGGGGGCTGGTGTAGGTGGGCGGGGTGTCCGGGGGGGGCTGGTGCAGGTGGGCGGGGAGTCCGGGGGGGGGCTGGTGTAGGTGGGCGGGGGGGGGCTGGTGTAGGTGGGCGGGGGGGGCTGGTGTAGGTGGGCGGGGTGTCCGGGGGGGGCTGGTGTAGGTGGGCGGGGGGACCGGGGGGGGGCTGGTGTAGGTGGGCGGGGAGTCCGTACGGGGCTGGTGTAGGTGGGCGGGGAGTCCGTACGGGGCTGGTGTAGGTGGGCGGGGAGTCCGGGGGGGGCTGGTGTAGGTGGGCGGGGAGTCCGGGGGGGGCTGGTGTAGGTGGGCGGGGAGTCCGGGGGGGGCTGGTGTAGGTGGGCGGGGAGTCCGGGGGGGCTGGTGTAGGTGGGCGGGGGGGGGCTGGTGTAGGTGGGCGGGGAGTCCGGGGGGGCTGGTGTAGGTGGGCGGGGGGGGGCTGGTGTAGGTGGGCGGGGAGTCCGGGGGGGCTGGTGTAGGTGGGCGGGGGGGGGCTGGTGTAGGTGGGCGGGGAGTCCGGGGGGGGCTGGTGCAGGTGGGCGGGGAGTCCGGGGGGGGCTGGTGTAGGTGGGCGGGGAGTCCGGGGGGGGCTGGTGTAGGTGGGCGGGGAGTCCGGACGGGGCTGGTGTAGGTGGGCGGGAGGGGGCTGGTGTAGGTGGGCGGGGGGGGCTGGTGCAGGTGGGCGGGGTGTCCGGGGGGGGCTGGTGTAGGTGGGCGGGGGGGGCTGGTGTAGGTGGGCGGGGTGTCCGAGGGGGGGCTGGTGTAGGTGTGCGGGGGATCCGGGGGGGGCTGGTGTAGGTGGGCGGGGGATCCGGGGGGGGCTGGTGTAGGTGGGCGGGGAGTCCGGGGGGGGCTGGTGTAGGTGGGCGGGGTGTCCGGGGGGGGGCTGGTGTAGGTGGGCGGGGGGGGCTGGTGTAGGTGGGCGGGGTGTCCGGGGGGGGCTGGTGTAGGTGGGCGGGGGGTCCGGGGGGGGCTGGTGTAGGTGGGCGGGGGGTCCGGGGGGGGCTGGTGTAGGTGGGCGGGGGGTCCGGGGGGGGCTGGTGTAGGTGGGCGGGGAGTCCGGGGGGGGCTGGTGTAGGTGGGCGGGGAGTCCGGGGGGGCTGGTGTAGGTGGGCGGGGAGTCCGGGGGGGCTGGTGTAGGTGGGCGGGGAGTCCGGGGGGGGGCTGGTGTAGGTGGGCGGGGAGTCCGGGGGGGGCTGGTGTAGGTGGGCGGGGAGTCCGGGGGGGGCTGGTGTAGGTGGGCGGGGAGTCCGGGGGGGCTGGTGCAGGTGGGCGGGGGGGGGTGAAATTCTCTTTTGAAAGCTATTTTTCTGAACTTGCAGTATTACCTACAAGTGAATGACTGGTTTGTTCCAGGGTACCGAGGTCAGGGCTCCAACTAATCTACCCAAAATCCCAGGCCAACGGAAATCTTTCCAAAGTGACAAAATGCACACACATGCCCAGAAATCTG
The DNA here is from genome assembly GCF_047496885.1 of Scyliorhinus torazame. Lineage (NCBI taxonomy): Eukaryota > Metazoa > Chordata > Chondrichthyes > Carcharhiniformes > Scyliorhinidae > Scyliorhinus > Scyliorhinus torazame. Next base: position 397,228,007 of record NC_092708.1, on the reverse strand, counting down.
TTCAAAAAGTTCTCACCCCATGAATTGCAAACACAGTCACGGGGTTACCAAAATATTAGGACTGAGCAGCCAAGAGCAACATTAGCCTGGGACACATTTCAGATTTCTTTACAGTAACTCCCGTTGGTTTTGGAATCTGATTAATCAGCTTACAGTTAGATGTGAAAGAGAGCCAGCAGTCGAGCGGGGAATTTGCTGATGGGATTTGCCGGCCGGGGTTTGGATGAGTGGCACAGCGGTCACACTGCTGGACCAGGCTACCCGAAAACAGGAGTTCAAATCTCACTGCTGGCAGGTTTTTTACAAATACGTTTAGCGAAAAATTTTCATAATATACAAAATATCATAAAACAATGAATCCAAGTTGGAATCTCAAAGATTACGACAAGCAATCAAAAGCACAAATTAGTTTAACCCCCCAAACTAAACTAAACTAACCCCCTTAACAACTGGCGGTGACTAGCCACCATGGCTGCCATTTAGCTAGACCCTTTCTACCGAGCCCCTGATGGTGAATCCTCCAAATGCAACAAAGGTGTGAGGTCACCTGACCAAGCTGAGGCACTGGGAGGTGCACGATTCCTCCACCCAAACAGAACTCACCTCCGGGCTACGAATGAGGCAAAGGCCAAGACATCCGGCTTCACCCTGCACCGGCAAATCTAACACCCCAAAAATGACCACCCATGGACATGGTTCCAAATCAACACTGAGTATCGCTGACATGGTGTTGAAGAAAGAGACTCGGAAGCTGGCTGACTTGGGACAAGACCTGAACGGGTGAATGTGGTTAGCCGGCCTCCCCGAGAACAGCACTCACACCCGCCCTCCACCCCAGAGAAGAATCCACTCACCCTCGCTTTCGTCAGATGAGCCCCATGCACCACCTGCAATTGGATCTTACTGAGCCGAGCGCATGAGGACGTGGCGTCGACCCTGTGAAGGGTCTCGCTCCAAGCCTCCTCATCCAGAATAGGACCCACTCATCCTCCCATTTCACCTTTACCTCATTCAATGGAACCGACTCCGCTGATAGGATCTGGCCGTTTATGCAGGAAATAGCCCCCCCCCCCCCCCCCCCCCGACTACCAAACCCAGTCAAAGACAGAATCCTCTTCAACAGGGAGGAGGGCGGTGCCAGGGGAAAGGCTCCTTATCCCCTTAAGTATGTGGGTTATTCAACAAAAACACCTCTGAAACTGAGCAGACAGGGCTATAAGAGCAGCACGCTAGCGGCACGCTAGCAGCACGCTAGCGGGAGTCACTGCTGCAAGTCATCTAACAATGAGCATTGAGGGATGTTTGAGAAATAAGAAAACTCGATGTGAAGCTCTCTGATTGTCCTAAAAACCCAACCGATTCAATAATTGTCTTTGGGCCTACTTGGGAGTCTAACTCCACAACAACTTGGTTCGCGAGAAAGCGTCTGAAATCTCCGAGGAAGACGCTCCATTTGTTTCAAAGCTGGAATCACTGCCAATGGCCCCAGGAGGCCCACCAGCACCGGCTTAGGGGAACCGGGACGGGCGATGAGTGCGGCCTTGCAGGACGCCCACATCCTGAAAATAAGTTTCAGAAATCGGGGGAATTGGACTGTGAGGCAGCAGTGCTAACCCGGGTCCCTGGCTCTGTGAGACAGCAGTGCTAACCCGGGTCCCTGGCGCTGTGAGACAGCAGTGCTAACCCGGGTCCCTGGCGCTGTGAGACAGCACTGCTAACCCGGGTCCCTGGCACTGTGGGGCAGCAGTGTTAACCCGGGTCCCTGGCACTGTGAGACAGCAGTGTTAACCCGGGTCCCTGGCACTGTGAGACAACAGTGCTAACCCGGGTCCCTGGCGCTGTGGGACAGCAGTGCTAACCCGGGTCCCTGGCACTGTGAGACAGCAGTGCTAACCCGGGTCTCTGGCACTGTGAGACAGCAGTGTTAACCCGGGTCCCTGGCGCTGTGAGACAGCAGTGCTAACCCGGGTCCCTGGCACTGTGGGGCAGCAGTGTTAACCCGGGTCCCTGGCACTGTGAAACAGCAGTGTTAACCCGGGTCCCTGGCGCTGTGAGACAGCAGTGTTAACCCGGGTCCCTGGCACAGTGATGCAGCAGTGTTAACCCGGGTCCCTGGCACTGTGAAACAGCAGTGTTAACCCGGGTCCCTGGCGCTGTGAGACAGCAGTGTTAACCCGGGTCCCTGGCACTGTGAGACAGCAGTGTTAACCCGGGTCCCTGGCACTGTGAGGCAGCAGTGTTAACCCGGGTCCCTGGCACTGTGAGACAGCAGTGTTAACCCGGGTCTCTGGCACTGTGAGACAGCAGTGTTAACCCGGGTCCCTGGCACTGTGAGACAGCAGTGTTAACCCGGGTCCCTGGCACTGTGAGACAGCAGTGTTAACCCGGGTCCCTGGCACTGTGAGACAGCAGTGTTAACCCGGGTCCCTGGCACTGTGAGACAGCTGTGCTAACCCGGGTCCCTGGCACTCTGGGGCAGCAGTGTTAACCCGGGTCCCTGGCACAGTGATGCAGCAGTGTTAACCCGGGTCCCTGGCACTGTGAAACAGCAGTGTTAACCCGGGTCCCTGGCGCTGTGAGACAGCAGTGTTATCCCGGGTCCCTGGCACTGTGAGACAGCAGTGTTAACCCGCGTCCCTGGCACTGTGAGACAGCAGTGTTAACCCGGGTCCCTGGCACTGTGAGACAGCAGTGTTAACCCGGGTCCCTGGCACTGTGAGGCAGCAGTGTTAACCCGGGTCCCTGGCACTGTGAGACAGCAGTGTTAACCCGGGTCCCTGGCACTGTGAGGCAGCAGTGTTAACCCGGGTCCCTGGCACTGTGAGACAGCAGTGTTAACCCGGGTCCCTGGCACTGTGGGGCAGCAGTGTTAACCCGGGTCCCTGGCACAGTGATGCAGCAGTGTTAACCCGGGTCCCTGGCACTGTGAAACAGCAGTGTTAACCCGGGTCCCTGGCGCTGTGAGACAGCAGTGTTAATCCGGGTCCCTGGCACTGTGAGACAGCAGTGTTAACCCGGGTCCCTGGCACTGTGAGACAGCTGTGCTAACCCGGGTCCCTGGCACTGTGGGGCAGCAGTGTTAACCCGGGTCCCTGGCACAGTGATGCAGCAGTGTTAACCCGGGTCCCTGGCACTGTGAAACAGCAGTGTTAACCCGGGTCCCTGGCGCTGTGAGACAGCAGTGTTAACCCGGGTCCCTGGCACTGTGAGACAGCAGTGTTAACCCGGGTCCCTGGCACTGTGAGGCAGCAGTGTTAACCCGGGTCCCTGGCACTGTGAGACAGCAGTGTTAACCCGGGTCCCTGGCACTGTGAGACAGCAGTGTTAACCCGGGTCCCTGGCACTGTGAGACAGCTGTGCTAACCCGGGTCCCTGGCACTGTGGGGCAGCAGTCTTAACCCGGGTCCCTGGTACTGTGAGACAGCAGTGTTAACCCGGGTCCCTGGCACTGTGGGGCAGCAGTGTTAACCCGGGTCCCTGGCACAGTGATGCAGCAGTGTTAACCCGGGTCCCTGGAACTGTGAAACAGCAGTGTTAACCCGGGTCCCTGGCGCTGTGAGACAGCAGTGTTAACCCGGGTCCCTGGCACTGTGAGACAGCAGTGTTAACCCGGGTCCCTGGCACTGTGAGACAGCAGTGTTAACCCGGGTCTCTGGCACTGTGAGACAGCAGTGTTAACCCGGGTCCCTGGCACTGTGAGACAGCAGTGTTAACCCGGGTCCCTGGCACTGTGAGACAGCTGTGCTAACCCGGGTCCCTGGCACTGTGGGGCAGCAGTGTTAACAAGGGTCCCTGGCACTGTGAAACAGCAGTGTTAACCCGGGTCCCTGGCACTGAGAGACAGCAGTGTTAACCCGGGTTCCTGGCACTGTGAGGCAGCAGTGTTAACCCGGGTCCCTGGCACTGTGAGACAGCAGTGTTAACCCGGGTCCCTGGCACTGTGAGGCAGCAGTGTTAACCCGGGTCCCTGGCACTGTGAGGCAGCAGTGTTAACCCGGGTCCCTGGCACTGTGAGACAACAGTGCTAAACCGGGTCCCTGGAACTGTGAGACGGCAGTGTTAACCCGTGTCCCTAGCGATGTGAGGCAGTAGTGCTAACCCGGGTCCCTGGCGCTGTAAGACAGCAGTGTTAACCCGGGTCCCTGGCACTGTGAGGCAGCAGTGCTAATCCGGGTCCCTGGTACTGTGAGGCAGCAGTGTTAACTGGGGTCCCAAGCGATGTGAGGCAGTAGTGCTAACCCGGGTCCCTGGCACTGTAAGACAGCAGTGTTAACCCGGGTCCCTGGCACTGTGAGGCAGCAGTGCTAACCCGGGACCCTGGTACTGTGAGGCAGCAGTGTTAACCCGGGTCCCTGGCACTGTGAGACGGCAGTGTTAACCCGGGTCCCTGGCGCTGTGAGACAGCAGTGTTTTACCGGGTCCCTGGCACTGTGGTACAGCAGTGTTAACCCGGGTCCCTGGCCCTGTGCGACAGCAGTGCTAAACCAGGTCCCTTGCAATGTGAGTGTAGCGCACAAAGACTCCCGAGAGACGAATAGAGGTGAAGTCGATGAGGCTTTATTAAGCGTGACTCGTTCCCCGCAGTTCAGCAACAGACTGGAGCTGCGGGGAGAATTCCTGGTTCTTATACTCCGCCTTCAGGACGGAGCTAGAGATCAACAGCCAACCTGGACCCGGGATCTGTCAGCCAATGACATCACGGCTTCACAGTCCCACATGAGATCCAAATGCATACTACCAGAGTGAGACAGCAGTGTTAACCTGGGTCCCTGGCCTGTGAGACAGCAGTGTCAACCAGGGTCCCTGGCGCTGTGATACAGCAGTGTTAACCCGGGTCCCTGGCACTGTGATACAGCAGTGTCAACCAGGGTCCCTGGCGCTGTGATACAGCAGTGTTAACCCGGGTCCCTGGCACTGTGAGAGAGCAGTGCAAATCCGGGTCTCTGGCACTGTGAGACAGCAGTGTTAACCCGGGTCCCTGGCACTGTGAGACAGCAGTGTTAACCCGGGTCCCTGTCGCTGAGAGACAGCAGTGTTAACCCGGGTCCCTGGTGCTGCGAGCAGCAGTGTTAACCCGGGTCCCTGAAACTGTGAAACAGCAGTGTTAACCCGGGTCACTGGCACTGTGAGACAGCTGTGCTAACCCGGGTCCCTGGCACTGTGAGGCAGCAGTGTTAACTTTGGACCCTGGCACTGTGAGACAGCAGTGTTAACCCGGGAGCCTGGCACTGAGAGACAGCAGTGTTAACTCGGTTCCCTGGCACTGTGAGACAGCAGTGTGAACCCGGGTCCCTGGTGCTGTGAGACAGCAGTGTTAACCCGGGTCCCTGGCGCTGTGCGACAGCAGTGTTAACCTTGGTCCCTGCCGCTATGAGACAGAAGTGCTAACCCGGGACCCTGGCACTGTGAGACAGCAGTGCTAATCCGTGTCCCTGGCACTGTGAGGCAGCAGTGTTAACCTTGGTCCCTGGCACTGTGAGACAGCAGTGTTAACCCAGGTCCCTGGTACTGTTAAACAGCAGTGTTAACCCAGGTCCCTGGTGCTGTGAGACAGCAGTGTTAATCCGGGTCACTGGCACTGTGAGACAGCAGTGT